>NC_085137.1:23867345-23942345 GCF_035046485.1 Aedes albopictus
GGTAGACTGGGACATCTCAAAAGGGATTGCAGCTAGCAGAATCATTCCGAAGCTTGGTCGCAGGAGAGGAAATCTGTGAGTTTCATGTAGATAACGAATCAAGGCTATATGATACTGAAGATGATCGCCAAAACGCCACCTATGCAGGAGAACCCGAAAGTGATGATGAATATTGGTTTGGCAAAGGTGATAGAGGAGACATCGCTAGTGCTGATGACCACAGACGAGCAGATGCTTGTGCAAGGAAACCAAACAACCCTAGAAACGCAAGGAGCCCGGAAGACCAGGTGCAGTATGGGCAAAGCTGGCAAGAAGGCAGTATACTAGGAAAGATGGACCCAAGCCGACGTAAGCTATGCTGCCATTTAAGGGTGGCCGATTGAGGGGGGGGGGGGGTGTTAACGTAGTAGCTATTGCCCCTGGGTTGCCAGCATAGATTATTCCACTGTAACACTCCAGACGACTTAAATAAAGCTAGCCGTTATTTATCAAGTGTCCGTGTCCTTACTCGAAGCTAAGTCCCTCAACATTTTCCGATTAGAACCCTTTGGAAATTAAAAAGTAAAGGCAGCTATCGCTCTACTTTTGTAGATCACAATAACTACAAAGCTGCGAGAAGGGTATGTTTCAGTAGGTTTTATGATAAGAAGAATCAATAAAAGATGTAAATCGGGTGCTCACTGTATTTTTATACTTCTTTTTCTTCTTCTCAGAGAAGAATGTGGCTCAATGTTCCCACTGGAACTAGGCCTGCCTCATTTCAGACTCAATTTTGATATACCCAGGTATAAATATGGACAATGCACTTTGCATTGCAGAAAATCGCTCCTTGATAACATTACTGATTTGGTTACTGTGAGTCGTTTAAATGCATAAAAGACAAAACTGATTTGTTTGTTACAGACTTTTCCTAATAAAGATGGAATCCATCGCAATTTTTAAATGATAATCATACCAAAACTAGTTTTTTTAATAAAGTGTGAGAACAATTCTGCTGGATTCTTGCAGTAATGCCTCTTCAGAGTGTGTGTAATTTCTTCATGGATTCTTTCTGTGGCTCCTCCAGAGATTTTATCCAAGGATTCATTTAAAAATTTCTGCAAGGACTCATCCAAGAATTCTTCTGGCATTACCTATAAATTTTTTGCCGGAGTTTCTCCAGTAATTGCTGGTACCGTAAAAGTTTACCTAAATTGTACTTATTAAACTAAATTACAAATAAACTATACTAAGTTTATTTTCTCAAAATGCAAATCTTTGGAACACCAATCCGTGTGGTCAATCATGATTTTCTTCTAAACTCATCGTGCGTATGTACCAATTGAATAAAAACTGTGGAATTATGAAAAAAAAAACACTGGTCTGGTGGGATTTGAACTCCGACTGTACGCTTGACAACTGCTTTACCAACTATGCTACCGATAATAGTTTCCCTAGACTCGAAGAGATGGGTATATGAGTCAAAAATACGATTTTTACTACGGCGAAGATTGTGGGTTAAACTTACTTTGAAGAATGCATCTTATATCGAATTTTTGCTTTTGTGTTACGATTTCCTGCTACGGACTTTCAAAGTTTTGAACCAGATCGCGAGATTGTTATTAAGATGCTACAAACGATTAAATACTAATCATTGCTCAAACATCTGCTTTGACTCGCTTATATTTACAAAGAGATGTTTGTTTCTCAGCATTCGTTGTCAAATATTTTACCCAGTGTACTCGTACCTTTATATTTCTGAGTCTAATGAAATATATTTTCGCCATTTTTTAGGCATACCAGCGTAGCAACTCTTACTACAGCTTCAGGCATTTTTAATGATCAAAAGTTAAGATTCCAATACACAGGATCAATTATTTGTCCAGAAAGAAACCAATGTTCAAACATCTTTTTTGATTCGATCGAATTTCCATTAGTGTCAAACAAATGTTGTTTCTTGAATTCGCTCCTTGTCAAATATTTGACCCTCTGTACTTGAGGCCTTATCTACTGTTCAACCAAATATAATAAATTAAAAATCTTTGGTTCAACTATATCTTTATAAATAGTATAAGGTTCCAATAAATTGAAACGTGAGCAGCTAGTAAATAATATTTTTCTCTGATTTACATTAGTTATTAGCAACTGGCCTCACTATTTCACAGACCATTATCATTGAAAGAGGTAAAATTGATAAATAATTGTTTAGTAATTCTAAACTTACTCAACTGTTCCATTGGACTGCCACACGTGTATATTCCACCTAGACACGAAAATCTTCTATCTTGCGGCTCAAAAATTCCTTTTTCGATAATGACCCCCTTCAAGAAAGCACCGCAAACCCGCACATCACAGCAACACAAAAATGGTGATACTGGTTGTCCGTAATTGCATTTGCTGCAGTAAGTGCAGCAATCCTCCTCCGGCGCTGGCGTTGGTTCGGAATCTGTTAATGAAACATTAGTTATAATCCGTTTCAGCTTCTTTCGGATCGATCGCTTTTACGCTTTCGTGGCGAAATTGGCTTTCCATCTTCGAAGCCAGCTAGCTAGCCAGCCAGCTAGACGCCAACAATCGACCAAATTTCATCAAGTTCCATTCGAAGCGGTCGGTCGGTACCACCGATTGGCATTGTAAACAGATTTCATCTCCCTTGAGCAGATGCGATTTTGCGGTTGCTCGTCGGAATGAGAAAGAGAAGCACGAGTGCGTGAGTGCGGGTCTGCGAGCTGGGTAGGTGTTGTGTGTGGGGGTCTGTTCCACATTGGATTACAAATGGCATAAGCGAAGCAATTATCAATTTGATCGAATGAGAGAAGGCCGGCTAGCAGGCCGACTCACATTCCATTGATAAGAAAATCGATAGGGGTGGAAAGTGGTTGGTTGTTGATGATGCGCGCGCGCGATATTGAATCTGGCCAGTGCGCGAAGAGAGATGAAACGCATCTAGCCACTATTCCAGGCCATGCCGTGGTAACCTAAATAGATGGCCCTGGGAAGGTGGCCCTCGTGGATTGTGGATCGTGGTTAGGTATTCCGAACGAAGGTGAAACGCAATGCAGTCGCATCGGAAGAAAAGCACGAGCAACCATCTGATGTCCGAGAAAATTGTGTCAAGCTCGGGAAAGAGATTGCAGTCTCTCGGTTTGTCACATTTTTCATATCTTTATGCTCGTGTTCATCGAGACTTTGAATGTAGATAGTCATTGCGTGATAGTCCCAGTTGAACGTGTAAAAAATGATTGAATCTGTCGGCTTCATGTTAAACAGTTCCCCTCGGGTTAACCTTGTTAGTTACCGATGCAATCGTCAATCGCCCAAAGCAGGTTCAAAACCTACCGAAGATCATGTCGTCAGGTTTCCATTTTGTGATGTTGATTTGCCGACCTAGTTTCCAGCCCGCTTGTGTCCAGTGCGCACCAAAAAAGAAACCGAATGATTTTGATTCCTCCTCTTCGACCAAACCCCACCGCCGCATCGACCATTGTTCTGCTAAATTTAATTTAGGTCTCCACGCTCGACGCGCCCATTCTCAATCGATACGATTTGGCGGCTGCTGGTGGTCGGTGGTAACCAGGGTTGCCAGACGATTTTTGCAAACATTCGTCAAGCAATATTATATCTTCCATTGAGAATCAGTCATTTCTAAAGAAGACATAATCCCTCCAGTTAGCCAAGTGGTTAAGGCTATGGATCGTCAATCCGGAGAGGGCGGGTTCGATTCCCATTCCATCCGGGAAAATTTTCTCGACTCACTGGGCATAGGGTATTATCATTGTGTTTGCCTCACAGTGTACAAATTCATGCAATTGCAGGCAAAAAAAGCCCTTCAAATTATAACTGTGGAAATGATCAAACAACACTAAGTTGAAGAGAGGCAGGCCAAAATCCAGTAAGAACATAGAGTCATAAAGAAGAAGAAAATATAAGCCCTGTGGGCGCTAAAGAAATTGCCTTCAGTTGCCTTTAGTAGGGTCTTCAGTTAGCCTAGTGGTTAAGGCTTATAGATCGCCAATCCGTTCCAGTCGGGAAACTTTTTTCGACTCCCTGGGCATAGTGTATTATTGTACATGCCTCACAATATACAAATTCATGCAATTGCAGGCAAAGAAAGCCCTTCAATTAATACCTGTGGAAATGCTCAAACAAGGTAGGCCAAGTCCCAGTCGGGATGTAGAGTCATAAAGAAGAAGAAGAAGATCAATTACTTGACCATACACTAAGATGTAAACACTGATTTATGTAAAAAGTAAAACGAAGAATTATTATAACGATAAGCCTCCTGAAGAAGACCAAAAAAGTGATCGAAACGTTGGGAGACTGCATAGCCGTTTCTGTAGCAAACTTATACTCAAATCTGGCATCCCTGGTGATAACTCACGATCAAAACACACCGCATCGACCGGTGACGACCATGTCGCAGTCACTGGTCAGCTCCACTCTCGCTCTTTTCCGCCCTAGCAGGGTATTGTTGTTTTTTACGTGCACACTAACATTACACCGCTGACATCGGTTGCGTTTATTGGATTTCCATTGCATTGCTACCTATAGCAGCGTTGCGTTGAGGAGACATGCTCCACCAGTTTTATCGCTCTTGTTTTGGGTTATTCGTGTACGGCCACGTGCGAACGGAAGAGTATCCGCCACAAACCGCGGTGAGGGCTAGTACGGTGAATGTCAATGTCACCGCGCGGTCGGCTCCCATGAGCCATGAATATGTCATTCGCTCGCTAGCTATTTCTGGCGCGCTATTTCATCGAAGTCGCGTGATTTCTTCGGATTATGACGGTTTATTATGTGTGAAAGAATCCGTGTAATTAGCGTTGTATGTTTACACTGCAACCGACAACGAACAACGAAGGGTCTCCCCACCGGTACGGTGGTTCACTGCTTGTTCCGTTGATGGCGTTGTTGTTATTTCATGAAACGAAACGGAAATCGAACACGACGACGACGAGGTAAAGTGACTCACTTACATTTTCTGTTACCCGAAAGTGAAATGAAGCTCGAGTTTTATTTTCACAGATTTTATGGGACAAACGAGCTGGGCCGAAGGTTTACTTGAGATGAGAGAGATGAGGAAGTATTGAATTACCTTGAGCATGTTCGGCTAAAAGCGACAAAGCGTTGAGGTTACACATGGGAGAAGAGTATTGAAAGATTTTTATTTGTAGCGACCGAACTTGTTGAATTCTCTGCGAATAAAAAAGGAACAAGGGTAACTAAAAATGGAAATAAACGTCAATAGGATGTTAGTTGACATGCTAACCAAATAACAATAAATATAAAAAGGTTTTATCAATATATTTATCTTTTTTCTTTCAGGTGAGTAACTGACCACATTACATTTATGTACTTCAAAGCTAGAGTACGAGATTGTGCATTGTGGCGTATTCTCGGTAAGTCGATCATGATTAGTACATACTCAAAGATTATAGAATTAGCATTCCTTTCCTTCCCTGAGGACTTGTCTAGCCCAGCAGTTCAGATGCTCTGCAATTAAGATTGTTCCAGTCAATGACTATGCGCAACCAAGTTATCAAAACCCCTTAGACAGAATACACTTTCAGGTTCCACAGAATTCCAACCGGAGCGTTGTGACTGCCTAAGGACTCACGGGAAACTTCAGGCTACATAAGGTTCCAAGGAGCATCAAGTTTTCGCAGCTTCACACAGAAATATCAACTAGGTTCATTGTTGGTCTCTCAATTTGCATAAAATACTCCTCCGAATATGATCGAAACTTTCAAGTTACTCGGTTCCACTACAACATATGGTCTGTAGAACTGTTGTGTGTGTGCTCGGAAGAAAATTCGTTGTTGGATCCATTACTAAAGAGTCACGAAATCATAAACCTTAACGCTTCATGATATTATGACGCTTAATCATGATAACGCAAAGTTGATGTGCACGTACCATAGTTTCATTTTAATCACATTCAGTTCTAATTTAATCGTTCTTGTCGTTCCAAACGAACGAACTTTAAAATCTTAACCTATTACGAAAATATATGGAGCACTACAAATGCATATTAGAAATATGACATCTATAGTAGAGCACTATAAATGCGTAATAAAATAGGACATGTGGACATATACAACACAAAACACAGATTTTGCCCAGTTACCCTATTGGATAACAATTTCCGATGACAGGATGACCAGGTTTCATGAACGTTGATGGTCCATCAGTTTAATCCTGTAATCGTATTTTATCTGGCAGGTTGCCTTTTGTTCGCACCATTTGTTGCTTTCATAGCTTGAGTTTTGTCTAGGAATTTCAAATCCTAAGGGTGCATTCTGATTCGAGTTTCAATACAAGACCTTTACATTTTGATGTCCCTGTTAGGAAACGGTTCCGTTATCGGGTAGTTGGTTTTAGCTCGAAATGACCTAAATGTATGCTACCAAACTGAGACTGATGAGATCTCTTGATGCTCTATTACGCCAGAGCATAACAAATGTGCATTTACCTTGGTGACATATTAACAGGTTAAAATAGAACACGTAACACAAAAACAAAACTTTTCATAAACCTTTGCATTGCCTCTATAGTGAATCAAACAGACAGTTTATTTGTTTACGGAAACAAAGATGTTGGTTCTTCGTTACCAAACAGTTGTTTCTCACCTTAGATAACAACAAGACACGCAGTGCATGAGACGAGCTCTTCGGGAGCTATACGCCTAGCTAGTACCCATAGCATTTTCGTGAGCCACCTATTACCGCAGCACTCTCTGGTTTTGAAGAATTAGGAGACAATTTGGTGGAAGGCTCGCTGTCACATTTTTGTACACATGTGAAACGTGAATCTCTACCCAAACTATGGTTATCATGAACAAATATGTTTAAACTTTTGCATGGCCAGAACACATGATTGCAAAATGCGTTATGCGATTCCTGTTATTCGAGTCATAAAATCATGACTCAGTTTCCTGTAAACATGACTCCGTAAATCATTATTCCGACTCATAAAATCATGAATCAGAGTCGTAATATTTGGCTCCTTCTACACATGACTCCGAGAATCAAAACAACGAATACTGGCGCCGATAAACGTTACACAATGCAACCTATCGTTCCTTTTTTTTCATCTCAGTCAAGGCGTCCCTTGCAATTGCAGATATCTTACGATGAGAGATGAAAATCTTGTTTATTTTCTTATGTTTTGAGTCTAAAACGATAAATTAGTGAGAAATTTAAAAAAAACCTAATTGCTTGTTCTTAATTTTCTGGAGCGTGAAAAGTAGACAAGTTCCAATTTTATTGTTTTCAAAGTCATAAAATAAATTGTTTGAGCGGAATTGAAAGTTTTCTTGTTGAAGTTGATTTTTTTCTGTTCAAATTACAAGGTAACAGTGTTAATTAAACTTTTGTATATTATTGTTATATCCCTTAGAGTTTTTTTTTAAGTTGACTTTCTAACATATTTGGAGAAATAATGGCGCTGGAGACCATCCAGTACATTATGTTAGGTCTTGATCAACTAAAAAAATCATAAATGACAAAACAAGACTTATGAATCATTTCCATGTTTTCGTGATTGCATGACTCTGCTTCTATTTTTTATCAACAAAATAATAATCATAAACGGTGAAACTAAAAACATGAGTCATGCCTACATATGTTCTTATGAATTAAGTTCATAGTTCCAAACTGTATGTGTTGATTCGCGGTATAAAAACACTATGATTGTTGACGTCACTAGGGTAGGCGTAGTATGAAACTGTTAGAAACATAGTGTAGGTTGACCTGAACATTCCCGAAAGCTCACGAATCCCGCCGAACACGCTGAGAAATTATGAACCGACCGTTTTCTCTCACCGACGTAACAATATAAAAGACCCCATCTTGAGACCCATCTTCTTGTTAGTTAAATAGTAGTCCGTCGCCATGCCGGTCACCAAGTAGATAATAGAAGTAGTTTTAGTTAGAATAAAAGTATGTAGAGTAAATGTGCAATAAAGTATCCGTTTTTGTGTAATAAGTGTTAGAAGTGAATAAAGTGACTGTTAAGTGTACGAAGACTGTGTGGTTGTTGCTATAGCTGTGCGAAAGAAGCTCACAATCAAGAAGCTTTCCCACCGAAGAACACAACCTATTCACCTCACTGTTCGACATAAAGGAAGTGCTCGATTTTCTCACCTCGAAAGGTCGATAGGCGTTGGAGTTTTAAGCAAAACGCTATTTCCGGGGTCACAACATTGGTGCCGTGACCAGGATAGCGTTTCTTTGGATCGCCATCGACGCCATTGGATCAACGGACAATTGGATTGGTGCCATTCTCAATCTACACAAAGGTACGGGCGCCATAACGGTTGCGTAGCACGTGATTCCACTGGGCGCTTCCATTACAAATTCGTACGCATGGACAATTCGACACAGCCATAACGGATTCCGGTACTGGAAACGAGGAGAGATTGAATGATTCAAGGCTTGTTAGACAGGCCCACAAGGTGAGGACCTGTCCAAACATTTACTTTCCGTTTTCATCTCTACCCTTTCATCTTTGGTTCTCGCTTCTAACAACTTAAAACGGAGACATCGACGGTTGGAACCATTTACTTGCACTACTCGGATCACGGACTTCTACGGGAACACACTAGAGTTGAACATTTGAAGGCTTGTTGAACAGGCCCACAAGGTGAGGACCTGTCCAAACACTTATTTTCTACTTTCATCTCTACCTGGTCATCTCTTGGTTCTCGCATCTAACTACCTGAACGGGGTCTACGGTGGCCGGGCACATCTACTTGCCATTCTACTATTCGGGTCACTTCTGGTTTTGAGCAAATGGCTTCGGGATCAGTTTGAGGAACACGTGACGTCATCAACAACACAATTTGGAGCGTTTAGGTCATACGACTTGGACGTAAAACGACGGATACACACTGGCATCGGGCGAGCAAAACGTGGTTGAAATCCTCTTTGAGGTCAGATAATTACAAGGCCTGCTGGACAGGCTCAAAAGGTGAGTCTTTGTCCAAATATCTCAATTATCTGTTGGAAGGTGCTCCTCTTGTCGTCGTTTTACAGTACAACAGTATGCTTCATGATTCCATGGCCTAATTTGCATTTTTTCCACAACAATTATCCGAAACGTAACGCCCAGTGGCCGAGTTCCGGCGCACAATTTCTCTGAAGAGAAGAAATGTTCTTCCACTGCTCACCAACAAGAAAATTCTCTTTTCTTCGAAGAAAAAGTGCGCCGAAATTCGTCTACAGGTTTCGTTACGGCCTAATGAGTCATGATATCATGACCTTTTTTTCACGATGTACTTATTTTCATTACATAAAAACACACATTCTTCTCGAAACCATAACTATTTTTTTTCAGTTTTGAATGCCGAATTTTTTTCCCGTGCGTAAGATGTTAATCTATTCCTATCCGAATCATGCATCATGGTAATCATGCCACAAAGTTCAACTTATGGGACGCAGTGGCTTAATTTCCCCAACAGGGAAGGAAAAAAAATCATCCGAAAGAAATTTAGACTATGTGCGACTGTCGAATCGGGTTGAGTTCTACGGCAACAGACGAGTGACTCCCTAACTTAGATGAATAGAAAGAACATTTTGGAAATTCCTAGTGGAATTCCTTAAGGCGTAACTGGAAGCATTTCCTCATTTTCTGGTTTTGGATTTTTATTAAATAACGTAGTAATATTTTTAAAATCGGTTCTCATACACATGTACAAGTAGGATCAAGGTATCTTATGTTTTTTCCCGGTGGAAAATGTTTTTTTTTCATTTTTACAGAAACAATTTTTAATCCAAATTTCGAAAAAAAAGTTCAAATATGATTTTGTTATACATTAAAAAATAAAAATTAAATAGAGAAGTGTATCCAGTTCCGCCTTCAAAGATAGATCCTGATAGAAATCCTGGTGGAATCCCTGGAGTAATTTTCGGTCGAATTCCTGGAAGAAATCCCGAAGGAATTTATGGGAGATTTCCGAAAAAACTTTTAATGCAATTCAAAGCGAAATTCGTGGAGTAAATTCTGGAGTGATTCCAGGTAAAATTCATAGAGAAATTCCTGCCGGAATTTTTGGTTGTTGGAGGAATTTATGTTGAAACTCATGGTGGAATTCCTGGAAGAATTCTTGATGGAACCCCTTTAAGATTTTATGGAATTATTGAAAAAAAAATCTGTTAGAATTTTCTGTTGGAATTCCTGGGGTAGAACTCATGAAGAAATTCCGGGAGAAATTCCTAGAACAACATATTCGTAATAGAATTTCTGTCGGAATCCCAGGTAAAATTCATGGTGGAATTCCAAATGGAATTTATGGTGGAATTCCTGAAGGGATTGGATTCCTGGTTGAGTTCCTGATGGAATTATTGAATTATTGGAAGAGTTCTAGGTGTAATGGCTGGAAGAGTTGCTAGTGCTATACCTGGTGGAATTCCCAGAAGGATTCCTGGTGGAATATCTTATGGAATTGCTGATGGAATTCCTGAAAAGTTTTTGGTGGAATTCCTGAAATTATTTCTGATGTAACTCATATAACAATTTCTAGTGGATCTCCTGGAAGGTTTTCTAGTAGAATCTCTTGGAAATCCTGAATAGAATCAGTGGAAACAAAATGTTTTTTTTGGAAAAAATCTTGGTAGGAATTCATAGAGGATTTTTTGGCGGAATTTATTGTGGAATCCCATGTGAAATTCTTGATTCTTGAAGGGATTTTTGGTAGGAGAAATCCTAGACAAACACTTCAAGAGATGCTAAGATGTCTTCTTTGAGAAAAAAAAAACTGGTCAAATCTCCGAGACAATGTTTGGAGGAAACCATTGTGAAATTATTGGAGAAATTATAGGAGAAATCTCTGTAATGTTTCCTTGGAAAATGGTTCGGATAGTGGAGTCCCTGGAGGATTCGTGAAATAAATGCTTGAAGGATTTCTCGGAGGAATCTTCTGATAAACCGTTTGAGAAATTACTACATAGTTGAATCATTTGAAAAACTGTAGGATGAGCTTGTACCGACTTTTCGAACTCTCTAAGCAGAATACCCTCTTCGAATGAGTGTAATCAGTTTCGTACCTTTTAATTCCGCCCTATGTTGCTTATCCTGTGTCATGGAGGGAATCCTGGAGGCTTTTTTGAGAAAATACATAGTAGAATACCCGGTGGAATTTCTGATGAAATCTCTGTGTAAATTTCTGCACAAATCTCTGCAAGAATATCTTCCAGCCTTATAAGAATCTCTGAAAGAAAGATTTTTTAAGAAAGTTTATGGAAGGTTTTATAGATTTCTAGATGTATCTCTATGGAAAAAATCTGAAGAAATTCGTAGATGAACTTCTGGAACAATCAATGCAAGATTTTTTGAATGGAATTCTTATAGCGTTTTCCAAGGGAATCCATGCAACATTTTTGGAAGCTAACCTTGCTAGACTTTCTTAAGGAGTTCTTGGAGAAATTTCTGTTAGTTATTCCAAAGTCTAAAGGAACCCCTAGAAGATTTGTGAAAGAATTTCTGGCTGAATTTCTTTAGAATTTCATGGATGATTTTTCAAAGTAAATCTACGAGGCGTTTCCAAAGGAGTTCTTGAAAAAAAATCTTTGGGAATCCCTGGGAGGTTTTTTTCAGGAACTCGTGAAAGATTTTTCAAGTGAATCCTAGGATGGATTTCAGCAAAGGTCAATGAAAGAATTATCGAAAAATCTGTGAAAGTTTTTTCAAAATTATCCTTGAGAAATTTTGTAAAGAAATCTTTGGAGGAAATTCTGAAGATATTTCTAAAGAAATTTTTAGTCCAATTTAAAATAAAAGCTATGGGAGATTTTGTGAAAGAATTCCTAGAAAAAAAAATGTGAAAAAAGTCCTAGAGGAGTTTCTATAGGAATCCTTGCAGAAAATTACCGAATGCATCTCTCATATTTTTTAAGTCTCTGAAGGAATTTCTGAAGATATCCCAGCAAGATTTTTTGACAGAAATTCAGATTAAAAAAAATACTGGAGCAATTCCTAAAGCAAACTCCGGAGAAAGTTATGAAAAACTTGAAAAAATGCTTGAAAGAATTTCTGAAGGATTTTTCGAAAAAAAAAAACTAGAAAAGTCTCAAACAATCAGGGTAAATCTCTGAAGGGGTTTCTAAAGGAACTCTTGGAGGAATTTCCGCAGAAACTCATACACAACTTCCTTACACAACTCTTTGTGAGACTTATGGAGAAATCCCTAGTGGAATTTCTGGTGAAATTCGTGGAAAAAAAATTCAAAGTAATTTCAGTACTAATTTTTGAAGGAACTTTTGAAACATTTTCTGAAAAAACTCTGGAATGGTTTCTGAAGGCATCGCTTAAAGTTCTACTAAAGAAATCTCTGGAGAAATTTCTGAAAAAATCTTAAGAAAGTCATGAAGGAATTTTTCAACGAAATTTTAAAATAATCCCTGGAGGAATTTCTGCTCAAATTCAAGAATTTTTTTTGAAGAAAAATGGAGGAATTTCAAAAGTAAAGCATGCAAGATGCTTTGAAAGAATTCATTGTAGAATTTGTAGAATAGAAGAAATTTCTAAACAAATCTCTGAAGACAATTGAATCCATGGAATCCATGGAAGATTTTTTGAAAGAATCCGTAAGGGATTTTTTGACTCAAAGCTTGGAAAAATTTCTGAAATTTTTTTAAGAATTTCGAACGAATGCCTAGGAAAGTTTCTGAATAGATATCCAGATGAATTTCTGAAGTAATTCCTGCATGAATTTGTCAACAATCTCTTAAATGATTTGTTGAAGCAATTCATGCCAGATTTCGTAAAAGAATTCTTTGTGGCACTTGTAGGGGAACACATGGAAGATTTTCTGAAATAATCTGTAACATGATGATTAGATTTGAGAATTTTTCTTCGAAGTCCAACGTAATAAAGTTGAAAATTCTGGGACAGATTTTTTTATAACTAGTACATATAAGCAGTCAACAACCTCACCCATGTTTCCATCATAAATATGGTGCTAGGTATGCTATAATCATCTACTAATTGGCTCGCCTAAAACCGATTCCTCACGTACGAAACCAATGACCGACGAGGTTCGTCTCCCATTTTCCTACTTACCCTCCATGTCTATTATTCTGTTTTTGTCACATGGGTTTATTCGCCGAACATAAACACATCCATCCATCTATCTATCCATCACGAAGCGGTACTCTTCTTGTCACCCGCATGCAAACACTCGACAGGCAGCCGCAAACAAAAAAAAACAGCGTGGAATCGTGTGTTACCATTAGCGCGCGAATCCACTATTGGTGTGCAAGTCGAGCGCGAGCGTGACTGCAATTTCAATTGTCCTCGTCGTCGTCCGTCCGCTCTCCGCCGAGCGCTCCGACCACTCGTAGAGTCGTAGGTGATCGATTTCCCGATTTCATCGAGTTTGAGTTCCACCCGCCACCCACTTCATAATGCGAAGCTTCGTCGATTGAGCCGAACATTGTGGGGTGGTCACTCACCGACCGCGCATAGTTTTTCCGTTTTCAACAATAGCCGATCGCGAAAAGCTTCTTTTGTGGTGAGCTCGTTCCCGCTGCGAGCTTTTTTCCCCGCCGCCGAACGCCGAAGCCGCGCGCAATGAGTGTTCGTCCCGTGCTCGGCTCGCGAACAGTCACTCAATCCGAATCGGGTCCCGTTCGCTTTCGCTCGCGATGCACTTCGCCTGCTTCGTTAGTCTCACTCTGGACGTTGTACGTAGAGGACGCACATTAGGCGGAGTGCTAGCGCTCACACGTGGCGACGTTTTTGTTGATCTTCTTTTCTCCACACATTTGGTTTGAACCCCTTTTTTGGTTTTGAACGCCGGACTATAGAGGAGCAAGCGCGCGTACCTTCGCGGAACGGTTTTTATTTGGAGTTTGGTTCTTCTTTCCCCTGGAGGATAGTGCCGGGCGCTTTGCATGGTGCGGTAGTTTTCTAAACTCTAGTTTATTTTTGTACAGTGTATAGTGTACAGAAAGAGGTTTAAGTCGAGTTTAGATATCTGTGTAAATGTGTTTCTCTTCTTCTGTTATCGTCGGTGCTCTAACTTCTCGCTCGTGTCGAAGTTTTGTGTAAATATTCGGTTCGTTCTTACCGGTATATTTATCAGCGACAGATGAGTTTTGAGAAAAGTTTGGTGCTAAAAGTTGCGCGGGAATCATTAATTCTGACAGAAAAAGCGTGTAATTCGTGTAAGAAGATTTTCCAGTGCCTTCTTGGAAGTGTTCGGCCAAGTGTTTTTGTTTGGCGATCAAGACGGAACCGGGCGACATCAGTGAAACGCACGAAAAGGCTATTAATACGAAAATAAAAGTCGTTCTGACAAGCGTGAAGTTATAAATAAGTGCGAACACACATACGCGCCAGAGAGAACGCGATCTCGCGATCACCCATACGCGCGCGCACAGACGCACGTGGAAAGTGTGGCAAGTCAAGAATTTTCTGCAATCGTTTGTGTCGTTTCTGTAGTAGCGCGCGACGAAGTAGGCGAAAAGAAGGATCACTAAAATAAGAGCACGATCACTTCTCGCAGTTGGCCACGCCAATCGAACGGAGGAAGAAAAAGGAGTTCGCGATCCGGTGGCGCACCACCACCGCAAGAAACGAGGAAGAAGAAAAGTTGTGTGGATCTTGGAAATTGCTCTCGCGCGAGTCGTTGTTGTTGTTTTCGGAGTGATCTTGTTGTTATTGTTGGTGTTGTTTTTGTTCTTGAATATTGAGAGAACCGTCATTAAAGGAGAAGAGAAAACCAGCTTTCCATTCCTTGAAAGTGATCATCCTCTCGAGCATTAACAAGAGAAAGAAGATTCTTTTTTTTTCGGATCGGATTCGTTGTTTGGATTCCGGTGAAGTGAGAAAGGAGTGGAAGCAGCAAGTGGAATCGAACAACGAGTGGGAATTACACTGATCATCACATCTCTAGCCCCTGGTCCGACGCATCGCGGGACAACAAGAGAGAGAGGAAACGAGGCATTCCTGTTTCACGCTTTTCGGATTAAAAAGTGAGTTTTGCTGCTTCGCTTGAGACGGTGCCGGCCCCGTTTGTTTATATATGTTTTATGTTTTTTGATGAGCAATTAAGAATGTGTAAAAGAGCTATGGATAGATGGTGGTGATGTGTGTTTTCTAGCACGATCTACTGGGAAACGAATGAGATATTGTCGTGATCTTGTTTATACTCGTGTTTTGTTCGATAGCTATTCAACGCTCTGAAATGGATGGGGTGTTCGTTGGGTATGCATCGCTTAGAGAACAGCAATGTTATTTCTATCGAATACTTGAGGATCGTGCTATAGGTTTCCTCAACGTTTAACAAAAGTATTCCGAAAGCGAATCTCTTTTGGTAGACACTTTTAGGACCATCATTCACTTTAACTGCAGCAATGAATGAAAATGTTGTTTGTCAAATGGGTCAAGCTGTTAAAGTCACATTAAACATAATACCTGAAATGACAAATAAATTCATCACATAAAAAAGTAAATGAAGCAATGATCAAACTCCCTCAAAGTTCAAAAGATGTTCAAGGAAGTTAATGTAGACAAAACAACAAGAAAAACGTGTAAAACATAAAAAAGAAAAGAATGGCATCTCAGACAATAATGACCTTCACTCACAATCTCTTTCTCGAGATAGTAGTAACCCAGTTGGAAAAGATTGACCAATTACCGTGTATAATTTTTTTTTTTGAAACAGCTGGCACCGTAATTGGTGAAGAATTTGGTGCTGTCTGGCTGACTGACGGTGGCGCCTATCCGAATCAACTTGGTGAAAGTGTGTCCCGACAGATAGAATGATGGCAAATTGATTATAAGTGTGGGATTTGAATAAATAATGACTAGCAGTGCATGGCTGATGTGTGCGAGTAGGTTAGTTTTTTGGCGTTCCTGTGTGATATTGCTGTTTGCTAATTTTATAAAAAAAATTAGTAACGTTAGACCAATATAAGGAAAATTCTGATACAATTGAACAGGATTTGCTTGCAATATATGGCGAAATTTCTTGGAAAACTTCCGAAGCTCATTTCAACAGATGGTCAACACCCTTAAATGAAACAACACAGCGCACGAGTAACTTTCACGCAGCGAGCAAAAAGACAAAAGAATTTTCACGCAGATTTGTGTAACACCGGATCAGCACATTTTTTGTGTTGATCCGGTGTTACACAAATCTGCGTGAAAATTCTTTTGTCTTTTCGGTCGCTGCGTGAAAGTTACTCGTTGCGCTGTGTACATCGAGTTCTGCGTGAAGCGATGCTTTCGATCAAAGCAATTCTCTATAATTTGAAAATATATTGGAACATTTCAAGGATTTTCTAGTGATCTCTGATAAATTTTTAAATGATTTTTTCATTGATTCTAAATGTAATTCAAAGAAATCTTCGACAGATTTTCTATATTTGTATTGAAATTTATAAACAAGTCAATGTGGCCCCTATGATAACTGAGGAAAAGTGAACATTGAGACGTAATTTCTGAAAATATTCCTATGAGCATTTATAGGTGAAATATAATATAAACACTGCATAAAAACTGAGCTTTTGATAAAATGCTCAAAGATTTTGGCATATATTAGCTTACAATCGAAATCTTTTGTCTTCAAAAATATTTATGATTGATTTAAAAAACAACATTTTGAGCAATGGGCATACACAATAACGTTATTTTCGTTAAATGCCCCAAAAAAATCAAAAAGTTCACAAATTCCTTAAGAGATTCCTTTGAAAATGTCTTCGACGATTTTCTGCGGAATTCCTTTACGAATTGTTTCAGAAATTCCTTCAAGGATCACTTCTGATATTCCTCCTAAAGTTCCTTCGGAAGTTTAGAAATTCGTGATGGGCGATTGATAGAGCGTGGTTACTAGTACTGCTGTATTTTCCGAACGATCTTTCTGTACGAGCAGTGTAGGTTTGTACCGCTGTCTGCTCGGTCGCCTTTGTTGCAATTCTGCCGTATTAAATATAAATAAGAGAACCCAGAATTTTCAACTTCATTATTACGACGATTTCCAAAAAAAAAACTTCCCAAATAAAATCATCATGTTACTGATAATATCAGAAAATCTTTATCTTTTTATGAAATCTGGCATGAATTGTTTCACAAATTCCTCCATTATTTTTCACACATCATTACAGATTGTTTGAGAAATTCGCCCAAGGGTTACTTCAGAAATTCCTCTGGATATTTATTCAGAATTTTCTGTATTGATTTGTTTGGAGAATCTACTGTAGATTTCTTTACAAAATCTAGCAAATATTTCTTCAAACAGTCCTCTAGGTCTAGAATATCTTTCTAAAACAAATCTTTAGGGAATATGTCCCGAGTATTCGGCCAAAAATTCACTCATGGATTCTTCAAAAAAAAATCTTCCATGGATTCTTTCAGAAATTTTCTTCGGGGATTTGATTAGAAATTCCTCCTATTCTTCAAATTCCACAAAAAAACCCTTTCAAAGCATCTCGCATGGTTTACTTTTAAAATTCCTCCATTATTTCAAAAAAAAAAAAATGTTCATGAGTTTGAGGAGAAATTCCTCCAGGGATTTTTTCGAAAATTCACTTAGAGATTCCCCTCAGATTTTCTCCAGAGGTTCCTTTAATAAAACTTTTAGCGATGCCTTCAGAAGCGATTCTAAAGTTTTTCGGAAAATGTTTCAAAAGTTCCTTAAAAATTGTACTGGAGTTACTTTGGAAATTTCACTAGAAATTCCCACAGCAACTTCCATTTTCTCCAGAAATTCCACTGTTTAGGCATTGAGACCTCCAGAAGTTTCACAAAAAGCTGTGTTACAAAGTTGTGTATGAGCTTTTGCAGAAGTTCCTCCAAGCCAGGGATTTCCTTAGAAAATCCAATTTTTTTTCTTCAGAAAAATTCTTTGAAAGCATTTTCTTAAACGATCTTCCATGGATTTATTTCTGAACTTGGTTTGCTTTAGAAACTGCTCCAGGGTTTTTTTTTTTTGAAAATCTGAATTTCTGTCAGAAAATTTTCCTGGAATTTCTTTAGCAATTCCTCCAGGGACTCTTTAAGAAAAATGTGAGATCCATTCGGGAGTTTTCTGTAGAGATTCCTATATAAACTGCCCTAGGGGTTCATTAACATTTTTTTTTTTTCGAGGGATTTGTTCAAAAAATTTCCCGTGGCTTTTATAATAAATTCGGCTAATAGGGGAACTTACGTATTCTCGGCAGTTTTGTTCTCTTCGTCATGGGGGGTTTTTTGAAACCTGTAGGTCTCAGAGTTGGCCTCAAATCCTTCCCAACCAAGCTGAGTTATATGCCAAAATTTCAGACAATTCGGCCCACAAAAACCCCCCATGACGAAGAGAACAAACCTGCCAATAATACCCATCGTCACCCTATGTTTTCCAGAAATATCTTCAGATTTTCCTTCAGAGATTTCTGTACAAATTCCTCCAAGGATTACTTTGATAATACTTCCACAGATTTTTCAATAATTTGTTCATAGGCCCTTGCTGAAATCCATCCTAGGATTCATTCAAATTCTTAAAGAATTTCTTTCTGGTCTCCTTTAAAAACTCTTCGTAGGTGTTCTTTGAAAAATCATCCAGGAAGTCCTAAAGAAAATCAGTCAAAAATTATGTTGCAAAATCTTCTAGGGATTCCTTTAAACTTTATAATGTCCTTCAGAAATTTCTCCAAGAACTCCTTAAGAAAGCTTTGCACGAATAGCCTCCAAAAATGTTGCATGGATTCCTTTAGAACAACGCTTCCCCACCTTGGCTTTTGCTTGCCTGCAAGCGAAACAAAGTTTGGGAAACCGCGCTTTAGAAAATACTTCAAGAATTCTTTTCAAACATCTTGTATAGATTGTGTCAAAAAATCATGTATGAATTTCGTGCGATTTTTTTTTGTATAGATTCCTCCAAAAAAAATTCATAGCATTCATCTAGAAAACCATCCATGAGCTTTCTCAAAAATATTTCATGGTTTTCCTTTCAGAAAATGATTCACGGATACATTAAGAATTAGCAATTTTGAACACCTTCAAAGTTTAATCAGAAGCTTTCTTAAGAATGTTCTGCAATTGCTTTACAAATTGTCAAGGAAATGTCCAAGATTTCTTCACATTTCTTTAGATATTCCTTCAAGGCATTTCTTCTCCAGAAAGCTCCAAGGATTTCTTAAGAAAGTCTTAGCAAATCCTCCATGGATTCCTTCAGAATTTTTTCAACAGAATCTTTCAGAGATTCTTACGGAAAGGCCGGATCAAATTCTTGCAGTGATTCCTGCAGAAATTCACACAGAGATTTCATCAGAAATTCCTCCAGGGTTTCCTCCAAGCATACCTTTAGGAATTTCTTTATGGATTTCTCCAGGAATTCATTGTAATAATTGTTTATGATTTTTATTAGGGAACTTCTCCAGGTATTTTTTATGTAATCACTTGAAACTTCTCCACAACTATTTTAGATCTCACCAAGAAGTTCTTTCTGGGATTAATGTAGGTAGAGATTTTTTCGTACTGTTGCGCTTGATTATCTCTTGAAATTCGACGGGAACAAAGAGGTTTTGGCCCCTGAGATTTTTCCAGGAGTTCCTGCTCGGAATAACCCGGATATCACTCTTACGGGGCTTCTTTCAGGAATTCCACCAAGAATCGAATTTCAATAAGAAAACCATTCTGGGTTTTTACCAACACATCTTCCTGATCTTCTTCAGTTTTTTGTTTCTGTAATCCCTCCAGAAAATCTGTTTGTCATTTCTCCAGGAGTCTCTTTCCGATTTCCTCCAGATTTTTTTCTGGGATACTTACAAAACTTTTTCTAGGATTTCATAAGGAGTTCCTTTTTGGATTCTTCAGAGAGTTTCTTCTGGTATTTTTCTAGGAAATTCTTCTGGGAGGCATCCAAAAAATTTGTTCACGTGTTTTTTTTTTGTTTGATTTCTGCCGGAGTTCTTTTTGGAATACTTGCAAGAGGTTTCGCTAGCTCCTATTTTTATTGATCTTTTTTTAATTTCTCCCGGATTTCATACTAAGTTTCCTCTAAGAGGAAGGTCTCCAGTTAGCCTTGTGGATAAGGCTGTGGATCGCCAACCCGGCAGAACAAGTTCTAGAAGGAAGCGTAGGGACACAAAGAAGAGATCCTTCTAGGAATCCTCCAGGAGTGGGTTTTTTAGTTCTCTAGGAGATGTGTTTTATAATCTCAAAGGAGTCAAGGAGTTCTGCAAATACTCCAGGAGTTTATTATCCTTTAGAAGGTCTTTCAAAGAATTCTGCAAAAGTACTTTTAATAAATCCTCTTAGAGTTCTTTGTGAGAAACCTTCAGGATTGATGGGATTCCATTAGGAGTTTCTTCTGTAAATGTCTTTTAGAAGTTCCTGGAGAAAATGGTTCCTAGACCAAATTCATGTTCCCTCAAGGAACTTATTCCTGACAAACTAAACTTCCTAACATAACAAGCTATAAAAATAAGAAAATGGTCGATTATCCCAATAGTCGAGTCCGACCTTCTATGGTTTTCATTACATTTGCTACAAATTATTGATCTATCATGGTTAGATACTTCCCAAGTAACATTTTCTAGACAAATGAACTAGAGAAGCTCTCAGAACCATGATATAACCAAAATCAAAGTGTTTAGGTTTTATGGTGGTTCCCAAATCCTCCTCAAGTCATCAAAATGTTACTTTAGTCGTTTGATACTTGAAAAAAAAAAAATACTTGTTTTTTTCTGAAGTATGAAAAATTGGTGAAATCATGCGTGAGAGATAGCTTGAAAAGTGCACTATTTACAGCAGAACGAATATGTGTCGTAAAGTACTGTGGCGCATACGTCTTTTATGTCATTGGGGTGGTTCATGGTTGTATTGCCTCAAGAATAATGTCAAACTACCAGTAACTAGTATTGGAGGAAAAAAAAGGATAAAACTTCGAGTGTTGACAAATCGGAATAATTTGTAAGAAATCGGATACTAACAAAAACGGATAGCGACAAAAACGGAACATACCTGTATAACAATAGATTAATAGATAGATCGACATACACATATTTTTATAAAAATAACAGTGAAAACCGTTTTAAATACAAAACGGCCAACTTTGGCATGCTGTAATTTTGTTCTTCTGTTAACGATTGATCTGAAAATTTGACAGCGAACTACAAATGCTGAATATTTTAATAGCAAAATTTATAAATTCTCGTGAACAATTTCACATATTGTTTTATTTTTTTAAAGTGCTTCAAAAAATTTTTTTGCAACAACATTCACCATATTTGTAGTTTTGCTGCAAATTTTCAGTCCAATCGATCATACAAAAGTTTCAGCACGTCAAAGTTAGCCATTTTATATGGAAATCGACTTTCAGTGCTATTTTACATGGAAATGTATGACTTAGACACACCAAGTGATTAATTGTTTTACAAAGCTTTCCAGTTAAAATGACGATCCTCCAGTCTGATATTGCTCAAATGTATGTGAAACAACAATGTTCTGTTTTTGATTGTCTTAATTGTTAGAAAAAAAATGTGTTGCAGGTACAATATTTTAATACATATTACATGTGAAACGGTGAGGTTTTAGGATTTTTTGGTCAAATATTATACTTCCTGCTTCATTTCTTCAAAATCCCAAAAATCTGGTGTCGTTAAGCATACTTTCTGTTGTTTCTAAAAAGAAATTCTAGCCAACTACAGGGGATAGACAAAATGATCGGGACAGGCAAAATTTTCACTTTTCAAAAAAAGTTCAACTAGCTGTAACTTTTCAAAAAGTGCATCAAATATTCTCAAATTTTCGCTGTAAGTTTATCAACTAGTTGTGTATCAGTTGTCCAAATTTGGAAAAGATCGGGCCATTCTTCACGAAGTTATAAATATTCTAGAAAATGGTAAAATTATCCGATAGCCAACTTTGAGCTGTTAAATCTCCGGATTCAATGAACCGATTGCAATGAAATTTTGACCATTCATGACGTATATAATGAAGTCTGGAAAACATTTGACTTCACTTAAAAATTTTAACAAGAGAAAAAGTTATATTTGATGCGCTTTTCAAGTAGTTACAGCTAGTTGAAAATTTTTTGAAAAGTGAAAATTTTGCCTGTCCCGATCATTTAGTCTATCCTCTGTATATTCCACTTTATTTTTTAACCGTTATGTGTCCGACAAACTTTTTGCTTTTTTCTACACCGTGCTTTAAAATGGGCGCTGGGTACCCGGCTACCCTGTCGGCCACATAAGGGTTGAATTGTTATCTGTTTTATATTTTGCTTTATCAAATGGATTTGTGATAATTTGGAATGATACAGGGTGCGGCAGGAAAAAATGCGAAAAGTTCAAGGCACTATTACACGCTAAATATGGGATATATATGACAATTTTTTCATGACAGTGTATCAGTCAATGTCTATATTCTTGCACTGAAAAATAAAAATGAACATATTTGATGTTTAACATGTGATAATGTAGGCCTAATAAGCGGATATCAATAAACTGCGCGCCCAATGGTCATTAAACAAAATGACTATAACAGTAACAAAATTAGCTCAAATTCGATGAACAACCAGACCACACTGATCCAGAGCCATGTAGTTTCACATAGCAAATGAAATAAGTACATATATTTGATGATATTGTAGAGAAAATCAAAAATTTTGTTTTATCAGATGCGAAATTTAGCGACCTGTGCGATTTTCTGCAGTTTAAAAATTCTGGTTGTCTTCATCTTCAGGCGCCACCCTGTAAAGGTTAGTGACCAAAATGGGAAATTTTTTAATTAACTTTTCAGAAAACTAGCCTATTATAGATCATGGAACGTTGAAACATAGATTGGTTAATGTCAAATGGACGAAAATGAGGTTTGAAGTTGAAAAACACTTTCGCATTTTTTCCTGCCGCATACTGTATTCAAGTACCTGAGAAAAAAAAAAAAGAAAATGTTATTTCCGGAAACGAATGGATACACTGATTAGTTTACTGCTGATGTTAACTTTCAAAAGTAGTCGATAACTATAAATCGCATATTCGGCCAAGACGCCGGAAAAGTAAAATGTTATCTCAACAATCCGTTGAGTTTTCAATTCAAGCCCCTTAACATTTTAGTAGACTATAGGAGTACTTACACAGTTAGAAAATATCACCGACTTCGGTAATGTTTTACCGAAATCTCAACCGTTAAGTTTGTTTTACAGGATACATTCGGCAAAGGTAGCAACATTTACCGAAGTTCGTTAAAGTTTGACAGATAAACGATAACATTTTACCGGAATTTGTTATTTTTCTACAGAATTTCGGTGAAATTCCATTACCGAACGGTCAGCGGTTGAGATTTCGGTAAAAATTACCGAACGCGATTAGCTGTGTAGTTTCTCGTAATTTTCTGGATTGCAGTCTTCATAAATTAGCCTACGAATTTATTTTCTTGGCTCCAACTTTTCGATCCAAATTTGGATCTTCATCAGAAGACTGCCAAGCAAAAGAACTGTTAGAAGAGTCGTAATTTGAGAACCCTGTTTATTTTAAAGCAGATGTCCATACAGAAAATGCATGACATGGTCAAAACACTGGCTTATTTCATTCAATCTGAAGAAATATTTATAAATGAGTCTAAGATTTGAACCACATTTTTTCTAACATGATTTATTTGAAAAGAACGTGTGTATTATGGAACAAATAGTTCATGCCAGAAATTTGAATGCTTTGGGTGCCATTTCTCAAAATGTGAGGCATCCAATGTATGTTATTTCATTAGAATACAGTTTAGAAGATATTAGGAGCTATAAGAAAACGTAATAATTGTAATGTGATTATGCATATTTGTTTCTGTTATAAACTCTGTTTTTCGTAAATTTTCAACCTGCACTCGTCGTGATACTTTTATTAGAATCTTTTGAAACACTTGCGATGACAATAACTACAACAAATCTCAATTTGGAAACAATTTCAATATTATTGCATATTTATATGAAATGCATTTAAAATGAATATGGCAACAGTTCCAAAAATGATCAAATTCATGATGTACAAGTCGATCTATAATGCAGGTCACCATACAAAATGATTTTGTTGGATATTTTTCGAAAATTAATAGTTTTTATTATGGGATTCTAAATATTGTACCAATCGGCTAAACGAATGTCTAGGCAAATTTTCTTGTTTTCTTGTATTTTACGGCTGAAAAATAAATAATATATTGTTTCATCCCATTGGCTCATGCAAATAGAGGATTCTCCAAAAATTAAAAAAAAAAAAGAATATAAAATTATTACAGTTGTGTAAAAAATAATAAAAAAGCCTCGGCTAAACGAATGTCTACCACTGTACAAACAAAATGGTTCATAGTCAGTCAATATTAAACCCAAAAGCTGTAACTATTCCCCATCCGTACATGGGCGTAGCCAGCTTTTTTCAGGTGAATTAGCGAATCTAGCTTTGTCTTGTTTCTTGCCCACTCTCCTAAACAAACACGAGAAATCAATGGAAGGATGAGATGAAGTGTGGAGTCGCCACTTTGTCTCGTGTTTGTTTATGAAAGTGAGCAAGAAACAAGACAAAGCTAGATTCGCTAATTCACCTGAATTTAACCAAAACTAAAATGATGCCATCACTGAAGCAATGTCCAATCATCGTGCAACAATATCTAGTATCAATGTCGCAATATGTGCTTGTTGTGACAATGCACCCAATCTGATATAGGTTTGTCCAAACTTTTATCGAATATGACAAAGATCGTGTTTAGCCTTGCATTTGGATTCTGTAGGGGTAACTTGATGGAGTTGGTGAACATTATATCACTTCAAACAGTTTCGTTTTTGGGTACATAAAAATTTAAATTTTAAAAGTTGAAAAGTACGCAATAGATTGAGTTTCTGTTTTGTCACAAACATTTTCGAAATTATGCAGCTATATGTACCTACAAGATAGGGTGCACTCCGCGCCTTTTCTTGTCGTGAATCGAGTGCCTCTTCTATCCGACAATCCTCCTCTCTGACAACATATATGTACAACAAATATTCCGACTGCATAACATGCCGAGACGCAATATTTTTTAACAGTTAAGATTTGAAGTCAGAATGAAAAAGTGGAAGGAGTACCACGTGTTCAACAAGCAATTAATACAAACACCCAACAAAAATACGTCGTGAATTTATTTCAGCATGTTAAACTATTCGAATCCGAATGGAAACAAACGTTTACCCTTCCATTCAACTGCCGCGAACAACGAAGTCATAATTTACGCAGTCGGGCTCTCCCCACATCCAGAATAAATTATGCTCAAGCACTTCCTCCTGCCGACCAACGACAAAACAGCACGCTGCGCTGGCTGCCGTCAACGCCCGTTCTTCCCGGTAGTCTATTACTCAACCGACACTTCCGGTAGAACACATAACTTCATTAGGCTGGTGTGGTCGTCGTCGTCGGCAGTCCCCCATACAAACCTGAGCTAGGTGAAGAATAATTAGAATTCGGGTTTTTTGCTACTTTAAACAAACAGGCAGTTCCGCTACCGCGAGAACTCCCGAATACGTACGTAACGTAACTCTCATAAATCAGCTTCACCTTGAAGCACAGCTATTAAAAGTTTAATTTCAGGCGAGAAATGACAAATTAATGGAGTGGATTGTTGTGTTGCACAACCTCCAGAAACCGAGATGGGATTGGCCTTCACCAGACAGATCGCTATCTAAATCAGCATTCCCTCCACGGCGACGCAGCGACAGCAGAACAATTGTGTGATCACTGGCCAATTGCCAACCCCTCGGCCGTAATAACAGCAGCAGAAGAACGGGGGGAAAACACGCAAACCTGTTCGCACACACAACAGTTCAACAAACCGCAAAACACCTGAAACGAAGATGATAGATCGAAACGAAACGAAATAGCCCCAAAAAGCCGGCTAATAAGATTGGTGGCTGGTGGGTTTCGCCTCTTTTTGCGCTATTCCAAGGTCTTCGCCTATATCAATTTCCACCATTCCGCACCACTGTACCTAGCTACAATCGCCACTCGGCTCGGCATACATAGATGGACGTACGTATGTAGTCAGATACCGAATTAGCCATGAAGTTTTCGACTGTCGAATTTCTCAGGAATCGATCGGGGTGGTTCAACACTAAGCAAACAGCCAGTCAGTCAGAGTCGGAGATGTAACAGTACCCAATTGCCCTTTGTTAACCTTAGGTTTTGGGTCGTTCGTCGTTGCTGGTTGGCTGGCTGGTTGGTGGTGGGTGTTCGTTTCGAAGAATCTAACCGGATCCATAATCTCTTTGTTGCCTGTTAATTTAGCGTCTCCCTCTTGTAGTAATGTTAGTTTTGTTTCAACTTGTGGTAGTCGGTTCGACACGGATAAACATTCTAATTCGGGCTGAACGCATAATGCAGTGTTGCCGAAGAAGGTGCTTCACTTTTCAAATTACGCTCCAAATTATTGTTTCATTGCATTTTTCTAGTAACACATTAAATATCACCTTGTATGATTATTGTGTGATATTTGAATTTTATAACTCGTGTGATGGCGAGTTCAAATACAGACTTGGGGGTTGGTGAGCTCGTTCCATGTTATTCATCGACTGTCTTCTGATCACTACCGTACGTCTTCATCTTGTCGTCCAAAAAGGATGTCCGTTTCAATCAAGTAAACCAAAACTGCTCCTGCTTCGTTTTTCTTTGTTGCTGTTCCACCACACAAAACTGGCATCGAATCCAACTCGGTCTTCATCCGGCTTGGGAAAACCACAACTGCAGCACCAGCAGAACACATGTTTTCCGATACTGTTGCTCGCCTTTAGTTGGTTGAACTTCATCCATTAAACATTACCAGTCAGGCTGCGCGTTGCAACCAGCCTCTAGCTAACTCTTTAGACTGATATGTAGTGTGCGTAAGTACGCTGATTGCTGACGACTGAGATGGTACCATCGAAACAAACACAAATCGTAAGACGTCGTCTTCGTTGTCGGCTGATTTTGCTCCTACAGACGCGGATGGATTGCGTTTCCTTTTGGAATGGTATGTACACATACGCAGTAGCAGCAGCAACAACAGCAAAGGCAGTCAGTCAGTCATTGAAGCCGACCGACCGACACATGATTGGGGGGGTTTTATTTTACGTTTTCAAGTTTATTTATAAAAGCCTCGAAAACGTACGCGGTACGATTTGTTGGCGGTTTGAGTTGCGGCGGTGGTGGAGTAACTAGCAGCCAGCCAGCCAGCAGCGGTAGCAGCAGTTAGTCAGCGCGCCAGCCAATGAGCGATGGATGGCGAGGAGGAGTGGTGCAGCGTGGCGGGGCGGTGCGGTGGTGGATGTTTCATTGAGATTCGACATTCCACGGAGAAATAGCTTGTTTGCCTTGTTTTGTGAAGATTGGCGATCTCACGCTGTTTTCGCAGTTTTTTTTTATTATAACTATAATAGATTCAATACCATCTTCGTAGTTATTTTATAGTGTTTGGAACAGAGTGCCTTCAAATGTTGATTATTAGTAATTCTGATCGTTAATGCTGCAACCGAAAGAAATAAAACTCCTACTTCAAGCTGTCTTTTGTATTGCACTGTCAAAAATATTAGATTGATTTTCTTCCGGCGATTCATTTGAACTACTCCCGATATTTTTCAAGATTCTTAGCAATCCTTTCCGCGAATGCTCTTTGAAAATTTTCCAGGATTCATGAGCTCCGTCCGATTTATCTTGGAGGTTTTCGCGAGGATTATACTAAATTTCTTTCCGGATTTCTTTCAGAGATTTTTTTGCTATTGCTCTCAGAGTCCTCGAAGCTTTTCGCTGGAGTTCCTCCTGCGTTTTCTTCAAAAACTTTTCGTAGAACCTTGAGTAGTTAAACCCGAAAACTCCACAGCAGTTTCTCTCAGGAACATCGCTGAACATCTTTTCAAGTTCCTCTCGGGATTCCTTTGAAATGGTTTTCCGCGATACCCGCTGGTAACAGTTTTTCAAGTTCTCCTGGTATTTCTCTCACGATTTTCCTGGAATTTCTCACAGAGTTTCTACAGGAATTACTCCTGGGATATCTTTCATTCCTTCCAGGTTTTCTTCAAAACTTTTTTACGGGTTTTATGTAGGAGTTCCTCTCAGAATTTGCTGTATTACTCCTAGAATCCCTAGAATCCGGTAGTCCAGAACTTTTTTACTTGAATGAGATGAATGACAATTGAGGTAGATACTGTGGAACATGAAAGTGCTGAACTCCAGAACATTTGGCATTGCTTACAATAATGTCGTACAACCTGTAAAGATTTTCTCGTAGCACTACGGAGTATCATGGATAACAATAATCGTAAACCGCATGAATAGATTCAATGGCGATTTTGGTAGATTTTGTAGAACTTGAAAGTCCAGAACTTAAGGACATTTAGCAAACTTTACAATATCCAACTTTTTCGGTTTTTTTTCGTTGGGTTGGGGAGTACCATAGGACCATAACTGCAAACGTAGATTGAATAACAATTGATGTACTTAGATTCTTTAGAGCCTCAAAGTCCTGAGCTCCGGAACATGTACCTTACATATGTCGTACAGCCTCAAAAAGATTTTTTTGTACTATTAGGAGTACCCTGGAGACCAATGACCATAAACCGCAAACGTAGATTGAATGGCATAATTGATTTTGTATGTGCATGTGGTAGATTTTGTAGAACTTGAAAGTCTTGAACTCCAGGACATTTTGAATACCTTACAATGACGTACAACCTCAGAAAGATTTTCACGTAACATTTCGGAGTACCATGGATAACAATGACCGATAGCCTAGCCGCTAACGTAAATTGCATGGTGATTGCGGTAGATTCAATCGAGCTTGAATGTCCTGAACTCCAGGTCGGACATTCTCAGAAAGATTTTCTCGTAACATTTCGGAGTTCCAAAGATAACGATGAACCGCTGACATAGATTCAATGGCGATCGTGGTAGATTTTGTAGACCTTGAAAGTCCTGAACTTCAGCAAATTTTGCAATCCTTGAAATGTCTCGAAACTGTAAAAAGTACTTCTTGTTCAATTACAAAGCAACTTGGAAATCATAAATGTAAGCAATTATACAATGTTCTATTGAGTAAACTTGGACACAAATAAGCACATGCATTAGATATTGGCAGGGTTGACAATCGTCCTTCTCGTCACCACTGCGTGAAGATAACAATAAAACAATCTTCGTCCGAAAGAACAACGGTGACGATTAGCCTTTTCGTCGCCGACTGCGGGCGTCACGACGAAGCTCAATCATAAATAGTCACCCACCAACTTTTCCGTCGTCCTCTTTGTTCCCTGGAAATGAGCGACGACGGGCCAGGCAAACGCCAACTGGCAATAGCTTTTATTGGCGTTTCGGCACTTACGGTGATATGAAACCTCACTAGTTCAGATAGTAAGAGTGCTGGATTGGCGATCTGGAGGTTCGTTGTTTGATTCCAGGTGCAATTATTTTTTATTTAAATCTTTTTTTTTTGTTTGTTGCTGGTGGCAACATTGACTCCGTCGGCTAGATGCACTTGGACGAAGAGCGGCACAAAGCGAATGAAGATTTTGTTTTCGTCACGACGCAAGCCCTTCACGACGATTCGCTGGCTTGAATGAGTCATCCAATGTGGAACGAGCAACGATGACGATCTAGTTTTCGTTCTCGTCGTCGACTTTTTTGGTCGTACGGCGGCGATTTTCAGCCCTGGATATTGGTTTGTCTATCCTGACATTGTCAATAGTGGTTATGTCGAATATGCGAACAAGGACAGGGCAGCTGCCCAGGAATATCACTAAGAGACATCCCTGGAGGAATTTTGGATAAGTTTTAGAAGGATCTCCGGAAACAATGGATGAAATCTCACGAAAGCCTATGGAAACAATCCTAACCTGGAAGGTACTCCTGCTCAGACGCCATAAAAAAATATTTTTGAAATTCTAGGATTAACACCGAGGAAATCTCGGGAACAAATCCAAGAAAACTTCTGGATAGAATCTTTGATGAAACTCCTGGAGAAATCGAGAAAAAAAAATGAATAATCCACCTAGTGGTGATAGTGTCTTTCTCGTAGAATATATACTCATGATCTTTCCGTTGACGCAATCAATCGTGCCTTAGGGTCAGTGATTATCCCCAAATATCTATGTTTTGGTTACGAACGGGAAGGCTGTAATTATCATATCAGCAGCGGTCTGGGACTGTACCATCTTCGAATTTATGCGACTTGCCTAATGCTAATGATCTTACCATCGACGCAAGTCGAACAGTTCCGGAATCCTGAGAATACTTAACTTAGATAAGTCATCATCGAATTGGGAAACTTATTGATGGCACTTATTCCGAGGTTATGTTCAATGTATAAGGCAGCGCTGAAAGTATCAGACCTCTCAGTTGACTGCTTGACCACCTTCACTATCACTGGAGGCCAATCCATATCAAGACGACAAATACAAGCTGGGATCTAATTTTATTCGCAAGCCATTTTGCGGTCTTCGACGAAAAATATGTCTGCACACTTTAGGATCTATTTTATTATCATTGGTTACAAAATTCATGTAAAATTTTCCAAAAAATGCAAATAATTTAAATTGCCCAAACCAGTGGTCACCATAGTGCGGCCCGCGGGCCGCACGTGATGCCGAGTTCTCTATGTTTCCGTAGAATTTCTTACAATGTTTCATAAGGAGGTTGTTCTACTCCCAAAATAATGTAGAATAGCGTGTTTAACGTTTCACAAATGGATTCAGGAGGTGCAATACAAGCAGTTGAAAAAATAGGCCTGAGGATCACTGGCCTAAACTAAATATCATTCAAATTTCAACCACATTACAGAGCACGCCCTCCAGTCGCATCAAAATTTTGCCCAGTAATTTTAGACGCAAAATAGGATTGATAAAAATTTGTTCGAGACAGATGCGATTAAATTTTAATTTTCCCATACAACGTTGACCCATCCTACTGTATATTTACACTTCAGGAATCTAAAATGGTGTGGTTTGATGAGATCGTTTTAGTCTTTTTTTCTGGTTCCCTTACAACACATGAGGGAGTTAGAAACAAAGGGGTGTAAGTGACAAAAACTCACTTTCGAGTAAATGACGTTTAGAGTTTTTCACCAATTTTCCATCCCATACAAAATGTATGGAGTTTCAAAATCGACCCAATATACTACGAGTTATTGTAATTTTTCTAATCATCGTAAAAATAAACTTAAAAAAGTTCTGAAAGCTTGAAATCTGATTTTTTTATATGCTCAGCTCAAAATCGACAAAATGGTCACTTACACCCGTTTGATTCTGTGCCCCTCACATATCTGTCACTTGCATTGATTTTGTGAACTTTGGTAATTACGCCGAAGCACCCCCTGTTTCTGCAACACCACCGATAGCCTCCTATGTAGTGTGAGCCTATTTTCTTGTTAACCGTTCATCAGGTTATCGAAATGTCACGGTTCGATGTTTCCCACGCATGGTTTTGGTTTACTTTATATTTGACCACTTTCGACGGAACACCCGGGAACGATTCCGGAATACTACCGGTAGTTTGAAATGTGGTCTGAGTCAAGTTCATGCTAACTGTTCACCAGGTTCCTTGAAACGCCGCGATTGATATGTTGCATGTATGGATTTGGTTCACTTTTACATTTGACCACTTCTGGCGAGACACCCGAAATTAATAACACTACCGATAGTAACTTATGTGGACTTTGCCTATTTTCTTATTATCCATGCATCAAGTTTCTGACAAAAAAGTGATTTGATGTACTGCAAGCATGAGTTTGGTTCATTTTTACAATTGATAAATTAACAACATTTGTCCACTTCAGAAGGGAGACCCGGAACCGATTCCGGTGTATTCACTACTATTTAGTTTTCCCAAATATGATCTGAGATTTTTTTTTCTTGTTGAATATTCATCAGGTTACCTAAACATCCATTTGATGTATCCCGAGTATTCGTTTGGTTCTCTTTTACATTCGGCCAGTTTCGGTGAGACACCCGGAACCGGTTGCAGAATCGGGCAAGGATGTACTCGGAACAATGCAACTGATGGTTTATTCTTAGAGGAATAGAGATCCAGAACATTGCAAGATTGTTTATAAGCTTAGTCAAACTGGATGATTGATTACTGAAAGAACTTCAGTTAGTCATGGAAAACACTATGTAGTCATTTCCAAAAAAAAATCCAAATGTTGATGGAAACCATGAAGAAAATTCTGGGTTAGTACTTAAAAGATTTCCTGATTTCCAAGAGAATATAGCTTTGAATGTTTTGTAAATACTAAATCAGAAAAAAAATGCACGAGTAAAGAAAAAAACTTTAATCTTCCCGAAGTTGGTCACCGCAACCAGAACCACACTGATTTGTGTAAAACAGGCGAGCTTTATCCAACGCATTGTACCAAATATAACATCGTGACTGTTGAAGGGTTAAATAATGCTTTTAGAATATAATGGTACATGTCATATTGAATTTCATTGTGTTGCGTTTAGTTATAAAAGAGTTAGTAGGTAGAAATTTGCTAAGGGTGCTCGCCCCCCTCTAACCGAAAAGCTGGCTACGCCCTTGAACACGGGACCCACGGCCTTGCCTTCCTTCTGAAAGAATTCACATTTTTGAGAGTCTGTCGGAAGTGCGATGCGATCCCAGGTCCTCGGCGTGATAGTCACGGGCTTTAACCATCACACCAGGTCCGCTCCACGAGTGCAATTTATTGTTGAAATTTCAAGAAAGTTGTTTTAGCACATTATTTTTTAATATTTACTTGTTAATATGTATTTGTATTGTATGAGATTTTTGTATTGAGGTCGAAATCGAAGGCGCGAGGTCGAAACTTTAAAAAAAGGACAAAAGGATGAAAAGACAATTGAAAAAAAAGGTCGAAGTGACAAAAGAACTAACTAAAAAAAGATGAAGGGTAGCTTTGTCGAAGAGGCTGAAATTCAAAATAATTTTGAAATCTTATATCAATTAACCGTTAAATGGAATGTTTTTAAAGACGATTCTTTCGAGTAACAACTAATGATGTTTTTATATAAAATGATCCTTCTTTTGAACATATGCAGTTTTTTCGAGTTTTGTTTTAACATTTTTAAGCATTATTACTAACTACATTTTTATTTCTAGAATGTTGCCTGTTTAAAAAAAAACAGACTTCCTCAAAGTGATCTTCTCAAATATTGAAAGACATAGAATCCGACATACGTTTCAACCTTTTTTGTACTACGTTTAGTTCAATATATTTGAGTATCATAAAGAAAAGGATGGCTGCAAGTTGCTTTTTAGTGAGTTAATCTCTATTTTTTGGTCAGTCACTCAAAAGTCCCCATTTTCAAGACATTTTACACCTTTTTCATACATTTTTTAGACGAATACATTAAATAAAATTTTGCTTCTCAGGAGAGCATCACATTTTCAGTGATTGCGATGACAAGTCTATTAGTTTCTCTTGTAAAATAGCTTTTATGAGTAGCACTCTCTTTTTTTCTTTTTTTTTATAAATAATTAATGCAAATTAACCTTTTAGTGGATATTACTCGAATTTATGGAGTTACTAAACAATATAATGTAGTAGTTTTTTGTCTGTATTAACGAGATTTTTAACCCTAGGCTAGTTCATCTCGGAATGTAGTAGTTTACCCAACCAACATTTTAAGTTTTATACTGATCTATAAGCAGTTTCATGAACAATTTAATAAAACTGACCATAAAATCAATAATTCCATAATAATCTTCTGGCAACCGCTATAAGATCACCTTCTGGCCAAGTGGACCACACTCATTGAGGTTTTCAACGCAATAATTAGAGCAACATTAAGTTTGAAATAAAACCAGAATGTTGTTCATTTTTGCTTGAGCAACTTTGACAGCCAGTTTTCATTCATTACTGTAAGAAAATGAAAACAAAACAAAACAATGTTCGCAATCGTCATCGTCAATCGTCGCCTTCCGATAAGTGCAGTTTTTGATAAAAATTAAATTTAAAAAAAAAAGTAAAACCCCGTAACGTGGGTAGATCACCTTATATGGTGCGTTACGGTGTAAGATCTACCATACCAAATTCTGATCTTGTAATTTTTAACTTTGTTAATTTAAATGCAGGAAAATTCCAAGATCATAATTTGTTCTACTTTTTTTTGTATAATGTCTTTCATTGTTAATAAACCATTTGTTTCAGGAGGATTCAGGTAATTTTTGTCTATGTATAGAGAGATTTATTTCCGAAAATAATGTAACTGTTGTGAGACTATCACCATTTAATACTATTTTCTATTTCAGATGTACAAGCGGGCAACCCTGCAGTCGGGACGCAAAACATCCTTCTTATTTTTTTGAAGGGTCAAGATCGCCATATCATTCGGTGGCGGGTAGACCACGTTGTCCGCGTCGTTTTTCTGTCGTAATGTCGCGGGTGTGGATGCGTTTTTTTTTTTTTTAGAAAAATTGTTTTTTTTTTCGGATTGCCAATAATGGTTTTTTACTCGTTTTACGCGATCTGTTTTATTTTATTTTATTTTTTTTTAGATAAATTGAGATGTTCTTTGTTGTTGTGTAACGCGATTTTTTGTTTATTTTTTTTTATTTTATTATTTTTTTTTTGAGTCACCAATTGTTTTTTTTCCTTGCGTTTTAATCGGTTCTGCTTGTGCCTCACACTTAGCCGAAACATACTTATTTATACAATAAATAGAAAAAATATCTTTACATTTTATTTTTTTCAACTCGTTTTACGTATTTTTTTTAATAAATTGAGATGTTTTTTTTCGTTGTTTTCGCGTTTTTTATTTAAATTGAGTTTTTTTTTTCTCGGATCGCCATTTTTTTTTTCACGCGTTTCAAACATTTATTGTAATGTTCCGATGACCCTGGAGTGATCGGTTCTGCTTGGGCCTCTTACTGAGCAGAAACATAATTATTTAAACAATAAATAGAAAAAAAATCTCTTTTGATTGCCGGCTTTCAAAAGATTAAATTTTAACCAACTAAACAACCAATGCCGTGGGTCTATCGTCAGCTTTTCAGGCGAATCCTTGACCTACATAATACATCTCCCAACCACCCACTCCGTAGTACTTATGGGAGTGTCACTGAGTCGGAGGCCTCTTATATAAGTGCTACATCAACATTTCCTTCCCCTATCCCAAGTTACGGTAAAGATGGGCGTGGCCGGGAATAATGACATTTGTGCTTTTGGTATTCTTGCATAAGATTGGAGCGAAGTTAACTCCCCAGCTTTGTTCCGAAAAGCAATCCGAGCAAGATTAGCAAAAGGTACATGAATGTTGTTAGTATCCAATCTACGAAGTATACCGTAACTACGCTAACGCTAACGCTAACGCTATGACACCCGGAACCGGTTGCAGAACGCTACCGGTTGTCCCAAATATGGTTTGAAGCTATTTTTGTCAAAAGCTATCAGGATAGCTAAACAGTCGTGATTTGACGTGTGGCATGCATGGTTTTGGTTCACTTTTATATTTGGACACTTTCTGCGGGACACCTGGAACCGGTTCCGGAACACTACCGGTTCAGATATGGTCTAAGACTTTTTTCTGCTCACCGTTTATCAGATTATTAACAAAGCGGCGATTTGATGTGTCGCATGCATCGGTTTGGTCCACTCCTATATTTGGTCACTTCCGGCGGGACACTCGGAACTGGTTCCGGGACACTACCGGTTCATATATTGTCTAAGACTATTTTCCTGCTCACCGTTTTTCAGGTTGTGAAAAAAGCGGCGATTTGACGTGTCGCATGCATGAATTATGTTTTCTTTTATATTTGGCTACTTCCGGTGGAACAACCGGAACCGGTTCCGGAACACTACCGGCTCAGATATAGTCTGAGACTATTTTCCAGCTCACCGTTCATCAGATAAAATTCCGTGGTTTGATGGGTCGCATGCATGGGTTTGTTGCATTTTCATATCTGGCCCCTTCTTGGGGTACCGGTCCGGAACACCTAAATAGCCATAACTCCGGAACGGCTGGACCGATGTGAACCACTTTCAATTGAAAACAATGGGACAATATACCCCGCCGAATGAACCATCGGTCGTTGAAATCGGTTCATCTTTACTATCTAAAAATGAGGTGACCTTTTTGTACACATACACACACACTCACACACATACATACACACAGACATCATCTCAACTCGTCGAGCTGAGTCGATTGGTATATAACACTTGACCCATCCGGGGGCTCTATCAAATTTTCGTTTTTGGAGTGAACATATAGCCTTTCGGTACACGTGTACGAGAATGGCAAAAATGTTGAAACGAACCTCGCGAGAAACTCTAGGAGCGTAACGTGAAAAACCCTGAATGAAAACCCCGTGAAAATTCCTGCAGAAATCCTGGGAGGAACGCTGTCGCGGATACAAGAATCCCGGAAGGATTTCAAGGGAGAATCCTGTTAAAAATTCCGGGATAAATCCTCAGGGGAATGTCAGAATGACACCTGGGTAGAATTCTAAAAAATCCTAAAGAAATCTGTCGAAGAAATCCAGAGCTCACTAGTATCCATCGGAATAACCAGAATTATATCGATCCCCTTTTACTATACCAACAGTAGCTACATCATGAATGGATAGGGAGAATTCTTCAGGGGGTTCTGTAAAATTACTGGGAAAAAACTTGTAATTAGTTAGAAGGTACAGAATGTTGCTAATTGCTAAAATTACAAAAAAGTTTACAAGTATGTTACAAAATTTCAGTAAAAACTCATTTTTAAATGCTCAGCATTTGTGATTTCGATAAAAAAAATACCGAACGCGACTAGCTGTGTAACGTGTAGTACCTATTACATTTTTAACATGAGCATGAGCATAGATGACCGTACAATTCGTAGTTGCTACTCCGTTATTGACCAGAGCAATCGAAATTGAACAGGGAACCAACCAACGGCGCTTGAGAGTAGCTTACCGTTCTCAGTATGCAACTTTGAGAATTTCAAACTTTATCAAGTCAATAACGGCGCACAGTGGTTCCGCCATAGGTCATTAATCCAAAAATTTGACCTCAATGAAATTGTGATTTCATTGCGGAAACATCAAGTTTAATGCTTTAATAACTAAGGACAATCATTACTTTTTAACAATTTATGCCGAAACTTTCCTGCATAACTTATGAAAGTAGATGTTCTTGAGTAGATATTTCATTTGAATTTTTCTAATTTCTTTCCTATGCATTTATCACTCTATTAAAAAGTCTCATCCAGTATTTGGTTGATTGTGTTTGATTCTTACGTAGTTAAAATCGATGTTTATCACAAATTAAGATGCCATTCTTTATCATTTTATTTGAATAAGTGTGACTGAATTAGATGCTTTTTCCACAAAGTATGAAAAACTGAAAATTTTCAACAAGCCGAAAAAATGTTTCCCCTTCCGACCCCTTCGGACGTTCTTCTATAAAACTTCCCTATAATCTTAAACAATGATTTATTGGCGAATTTAGCTGCGACCGTTTGCGACCAGATTGGCGGTAGTCACTTAACTGTCGTACTTTCAATTTACTCAAAAACTAACAAATACTTCCCGCATTGCATTGCACGCAACACTTTTTTAAACTTTCATCCTTTTTATCCATTACATTATATGTGTTTCACTATTCTTGAGCAGTTTTGACTACCGTGGACCGCCTAAACTTATATTAGTATATCGAAATCAGTTGGTAATCAAAACCACATAAATATTGAATTTCGGCTCCGTAAGGCCAAAAACTCGATTGAGCCCATTTTTAATTAGCAATACAAAAACGCATTTGGAATGCAAATGTGCATCAAATTTAGCGGTTTCTTCATAAAACTCGATAAAAACATATTTATGGTCGTCCTCATATGGGGCTGGAACCATTGTGCGGCGCCGGCCACGTCCTTAACGGTCATCGAGGAAGAGAAGGAATATTAGTAGTATTCTATTTTTAGGTGTCCGGCCATTTGGCCGAACGCCGTTTGGCCGAACGCCATTTGGCCGAATGCCATCTGGCCGAATTATGTTCAAAAGAATTCAGAGGAAGTTTTTGACATTCCAACTACCATAATGATCATCAGAAATATTTCCTTTTTTTAATCATAGGCTATTCTTTCTAGTTTTGGTATTCAGGGATGAATTGGCGTTGAACCTGTCAATATTTTATCAAAGATTTTTCCTTCTTGGAATCATAGGCTGTTCTTTCGAGTTATACTTATGCGAGGAATAGTGACATGGTCACTTAAGTTCATCATTTATTTTCGGCCAAACGGCATTCGGCCAAATGACCATTTCGGCCAAATGGCGTTCGGCCAAATGGCGTTCGGCCAAATGGCGTTCGGCCAAACGGCATTCGGCCAAATGGCGTTCGGCCAAATGACCCGGAACCCTATTTTTAATAGATAAAGTCAAATTTACTACTTTTTATTAAAACGATCTAATGCAATGTGTCGTTCGATGACCCCACCCTTGGTACTTGCGGAACTGGTTGTTAGTATGAATGTGAAAGGCGTAACATCAGGATTCAATTCGTCAATTATATGGCATAATGGATAACGTTGATTGCAGTGCATTAGCGATAAAGGATACGAACGAACTTAGCCATTTAAAAAAATCACCAACCTAGTGTACGTCAATGAGAAAATTGCAACCTTCCTTTCGTCGCAAATTACCCCGATAATGCAAACTCCCGAGCGAGTGAAAGGACCCCCACCTTCCAGCCCCAAAATTCACGAAACGAAAGCACGTCAATAACGTTAATTATAAATTCAAGACGACTCTGTCACACCGGGAGCAGAGCAGCAGTCTGGTCCTCTCGATCGATCTGGTCCGGATAATTTGCATTTTGCACGATCGTGACCTGCCGGCAGGAAAAGTGTGAATAATGGAAGATAACGTCCGATTCGATTCGTTGAAGCTGTTGTACCGAAAGAAGAGACCCCATTTCGGGTCGCGGTATAATTTACGACTGGGTCAGATGGGAAACGACGACGATCGCCGCGATCGGTGGCGGCAGTCCTGAACCCTGTCAATATCTACTCAACGGGTTCGTGATCATCGGAACTTCCACTATTTCGCACCCCCCGTAGGGAAAATTGTCCTTTTCGGATCGATCGAATGCGCGCTTATGTCGGTAGGTAGGTACATACACACGGAATGGACGTTGTTGAAGTGCAATGATTGCAAAAAAGCTGAATCCCACTGCGCTCTCGATCATTACCCCACGCCACGCGATCGCGATTTCTGGTGCAAAAAAGACCTTAATTATCGTAACGGTACCACGGCGGCGGCGGCGCGATGGTGGCAGTGGTAGCAGCGAAATACGTACCTGTATATGAACTGCTTCTTGTTTTTTTTTTGCGCAGTCCACGATCGATCGTTGCTTGGTTTTTCTCTTATATACCTGCGTATTTTTACGGCTCTCCTCTTGGAGAAAAGCTCCGCACTGACTGTTGTTACGAGAACGATCGCGTCATGTTTGGCCAAACACGAAAAATTGAAAATCGACCGCTTTGGCGAAAAAACGCTTTGGCGCAGAGTTTATCCAGTCGGGTGGTAGTAGTAACCCATCAAATCGAGCTGTTGAATGGAGAAAGAGCACTAAAATGGAAGATGAATGGAAATTTCGGTCGTAACAAACGCGAATGAAAGTTATTGAAGCTGTTTGAAGTGTTAGGATGGGTTCGATGGAAATGTAATAGAAAAACATTTTCCTAAACGGGTGCTTTCACGTAAAACTGATGTGTTAAACTGGTACTGATTTATGTAGTCCTGGAGAACGGATATTTTATAACGTTCTCTTTCTTTCTACTTCATAACGCAATATAATCAACCTATCATATTACGTTCCGCGAACTGTGCTACATCATCTTAACCGTAGTAAGATATTGGGGTCAATCAAGCTCATACTCAGCTAATCCTGAAACTATTCATTCCACTTCATTGCCATTTCTGTTTGCAAAGTTCCCTTTCAGTCAAACACACGCAGTCTTGTACCGCACACCATTGACAGTTGCATAAAATCTCCGCATATCATTCCGATCCATATCCTTTGGTGTTCCAGATATAACACTCTCGTCGTACTGCAGGAAGTTTGTGCTTCTTCCATTTTGTCGCACACGGTTGCAAGAATAGCAGTGTCCGTCTATGAGAAGTCTAGTGAGTTTCAAATATCTCTTTCGTAGAGAAAACCCCATCTAATCACAAAAACACTTGTTCCACCACTGCCCCCCTTTGTGACTGATAGTGAAAGAAAATGTAATCTAGTGCTCACGAAAGGGAAAACCAATCTCACTCTCTTCATCAAGTCGTCTCGTCTGATTCCGGCGTGTAAATAACAGGAAAAAAACGGCAAGACGCGGGCCGGAGAAAACTCGAGCAAGCAAAATGAACCGTTAATAGCTGGGACCATAAATCATAAGCCTTGGCATTCGCACCTTCGCTTTTCCCGACCGGAGCCCGACTTGAACGTGATCGATCGTGGCGAGGTTGTGAACTAAATTGTGTTGGTTTTTCCTCTGAGTCGCGATACTGAAGCAGATCAGACTAGAATTAAACCCCGTCGTGTAGCCGCGCCGCTGCACACTTTGCGGAGCAAGGACCTCTGAGCCCCCGGCGGGGAACAGGTCCGATAAATATTGAACAGCGCAAATAATGATCATCGGAATCAATAATTGGCTTTCCGAACGGAGGTAGTGGCGATAGTGGTGGAAGGAGCCACTCGCCTCGGGTGAAAAATTGGTCAACCCCCTTTAGTGCGCCTTGGAGCCCAACTGCTGGCTGGTGGGCTGCTGTCAGGCGTGAAAGGAAAATTGTTGGGCTTTGAGGCACTGCTGCTACGTCGGTGCGATGCGGTGTGGTTTCATTACATAAAAATAAAGAAATTGAAAAAGTGAACTCTCTGCGGTCGGCGGACACACAGGCGACCGGGCGACTGATTGCTTCATAATGGGTTTCTGTCTGGGTTTGATTACTTTTCAGTCAAATTGTTGCAAAGGTTAGGTAAATGTGGTGTCTGATTTTTTCTGAGAAATTGTTATTTATGGTTGGTTGTTGGATTGAATTGAGCTCCGGAACTGGAATGCAGTTAGATATTGAACAGAAAGCTCGATTTTCTTCCATGTCTCAACATCTTGCAACGAAACTATTGAATTATAAACAAGATTGGGTTTTCGAATTTCACTTACCTTCATTTAACTCAATCTTCATCTCTCTCCTTTGTTTTGGTGTATCGTCCTCACTAGGACAAAATCTGCTTCTCAGCTTAGTGTTCTATAAGCACTTCCACAGTTGTTAATTGAGGCTTCCTCTACTAATGAATTTTTTGCATGTGTTGTGTATATCGTGTGGAAGGCAAGAAGTTACTCTTTACCTAAGGAAGTCAAGGAAATTTTCATTACGAAAAATTACTATAACTAGAACCATCGAGAATCGAACCCGTCACCCTCAGCATTGATTTGCTACGCTTACCACACCGGCTATATTAGCCGGTGAATCGACGTATTTTATCATTGTCTAATTTGAATACAAGCGAAATTCGTGCATACATAGTAACTCCTGAATAAATATGGAGCGGACCTGATGTGATAGTTGAGGCACGTCACTTTAATGCTGAATGGAATGGAAGTAATTCCGTAGGTCCTGAGATGACCTAGCCCATGGTTAGTAATCTTGTAGAGGTGAAGATAAACAAATCCTCACTATTTACTTTTCGCGTCGAACAATGCACTCCCTGCTAATAATCTTCCAAACTTAGCCGTGCACACACTCGCTGTTTGTTTTTTATCGCCAATGCACTCCTGGCTAGAAAGTTTCCGAAACTAGCCGCATATAAGCCCGTCCACTATTCACTCTGAAGTGCACTCTCAGTAAGAACTTTTATAAAACTAGCCGATCCTGAACCGGCTGTTTCGCGTTTCTAATGTTCAGTGTAGTGTTTTGTTTTTTTTTTTTCTATCACATAGTTTTGAAAAATAATTTAATCTTCAACCTAGATTTATCTCATGGTATAATAGTTCCTTTACAAATAAGCTTAAGTATGTCTGCTCAATGGTGTTGAAATGAAAAGCAATCAATAACAACAGTTTAAAATGTTGAGTTATTTAATTCTGTCAAAGGAAAACAGTTTCTAATCTTTTATCTTCTTCTTTACAGGTATGTATACAAATGCTCCTAATGGAAGCTCTGACGATTTCATGTATGACAAGTAAGTTTGTAAACCCTGGCAATAAGAGACGTAGGTCCTTTTTGATGTTCAAGATTTAACTTTTTTTAGCTCACTCAAATAGTAAAAAGAATGATTGTAAGATAGCATCAGGGAAGCACAAGACTGAATGCAAAAAAAAGGCTTAATGAAGTTTATGACCTTGTTATACGTACATTTATGCGGTAAATCATATGACTTGCTGCGATATCTTATGCGACCTGCGCTATGAAAGTATGGAAAACTACTGGAGCGTGATTTAACGCACAGTTTACACCACTTCTTCCTGATTATTAGCCTCACTAAACAAAAATGACGACTTCATAACCACAATGATGTCTGTTCACGTTCTTGTTGCTTTTCGGCATTGCATCCGCAGTCAAACAGCTCTTCTTTCATTGTTATCTCGTATCAAATTGCATTTTATCACCATAAACTACTTTAGCTTATGCGAATTTATATGCACACTTTAACGAGTTTATTTTTACAATTATGCGACTGCATTTGAACACCAAAGCGAGTTAAACGAGTAGAATAATTATAGTACCAAGTGAGTCGCATAATCATCGCTGAACGCAATTATGCAAATTCATCGGACACTTAGCGAGTTCTCTCGCACGCTTATGCGAATAAGTTAAGGTCATCGCAATAAAACATAAAAATATCGTTCACTACGATGTACAGTGACCCCACAATTTATGAATCGGCAAAAATGACCACAGTTTATGGATCACTCCATTTGATCAACATGGTGATTCATAAATAGTGTACAAGAATTAAGGTGATTCATCGGTGTGGGGTCACTGTACATAGTCATTAATATATAAAAATAAGTTTGAAATCCCTTTGAGGCAACAAACTCACGAACGAATGAACTGATCGACATTACTCTTGCATGGTTCGATTCGTATTCACGGTGGCTGTACAAAAAGTTAAGAAAATCAACTAGAAAAGTTAGAAAATTGAAAAAGTACTGATTTCTTATGAGCTGGGAAGAAAATAAACACGATCGAATTGAAACCAATCTAGAGTGCGGTGCTGGTATGAGTCCAACAGTTGTCAAACTACCACAGTAAGACAAAGTTTGCCGGGACAGCTAGTCTTATACAAAATGATTTGCATTCTTATACGACTTTACCAGATACATGAATGTGATGAAAATTGTCCCTTCGCCGTACATATATGCGATAGTGAATTTAAATCGTATTCTATACGATGTACTGCGTACGTCTTTATGCGACTCCTGGTTGTCTGAGTAATTCATGGGTAAAATATCAGACTCCTGGTTATCTAGGGTTATGAATCCAAATATTCCCTCTTAGTTTTCTTTACCTTCTCTTGCACATTTACCTGAAATGATCTGTGGAAAAATGTCTATATACAGATTGGACTCGATTATCCGGAGTCGGGTTCTGGCGCTTCCCAAAGTTATATTTCGCAAACGGAATGCTGTAGAAATTTTGACTGATTACTAATCATAGTTGGCTTGATAAAATGTCAAAATTTCAGCTTTATAGAACATTCTGTTCCCCAGATATATGTTTGAAAAGCATAAGAATCTGACTCCAATCGTGTCTGACTTGTACCTAATTTCCTGTAGTTATTACCTGAAGAATCCTTGAATAAATTCCCTTGTGCCTCTTCTTAAAACTCTCTGAGGAATCCATGGAAGAAATCATTTCCTGGGAAATTTCTGAAAAAAATCCTGAAAGAAATCCTTGAGTCTATAATACATAAGCAAAATCTTCTAAGGAGTTTCAGGAATCCCTTCACCAATCCTGTAAGAATTATTACATAAAATAACAAACTGTGAAGGAATAAAAAGAAAAAAAATCCTAATCCTGCTGACATTTTAATTTGTTGCATCACGTTCGGAACAGCTGGCTAGCGTAGTGCACGGTTCGGGTCAAAAATTTGACCCTAACGCAAACAAATCTCACGACAAATTCCTGTAAATGGTTTTGGTAAAATTCCTGACATTGGTGTAGAATTTCCTGGAAGAATTTTGAGGCGAAAATCCTTAGTAAACTCTAAATACACCCTTGTCAACCTTCCTGGAACATACCTCGGGGAAGTCTTGAGAGTTTGGCAGCGTTCTTCTAGGAGAAATTGTGTACTCAAACGTAATCGTTAAGCCTAATTTCCCCTAGAAGACGGTTGCCAAAGCTCGGTACGTGGAACTGCAGATCTCTCAACTTCATCGGGAGCACCCGCATTCTCGCCGATATACTGAAGGACCGCGGGTTCGGAATCGTAGCGCTGCAGGAGGTGTGTTGGACAGGATCTATGGTGCGAACGTTTAGAGGTAATCATACCATCTACCAGAGTTTCGGCAACACACGTGAGCTGGGAACAGCTTTTATAGTGATGGGCGACATGCAGAGGCGCGTGATCGGTTGGTGGCCGATCGACGAAAGAATGTGCAGGTTGAGGATCAAGGGCCGATTCTTCAACATTAGCATAATAAACGTGCACAGCCCTCACTCCGGAAGCACTGATGATGACAAAGACGCATTTTACGCGCAGCTCGAACGCGAGTACGACCGCTGCCCAAGCCACGACGTCAAGATCATCATAGGGGATCTAAACGCTCAGGTAGGCCAGGAGGAGGAATTCAGACCGACGATTGGAAAGTTCAGCGCCCACCAGCTGACGAACGAAAATGGCCTACGCCTCATCGATTTCGCCGCCTCCAAGAACATGGCCATTCGTAGCACCTTCTTCCTGCACAGCCTCCCGTATCGTTACACCTGGAGATCACCACAACAAACGGAATCGCAAATCGACCACGTTCTGATTGATGGACGGCACTTCTCCGACATTATCGACGTCAGGACCTATCGTGGCGCTAATATCGACTCTGATCACTACCTGGTGATGGTTAAACTGCGCCCAAAACTCTCCGTTATTAACAATGTACAGTACCGGCGGCCGCCCCGGTACGATCTAGAGCGACTGAAGCAACCGGATGTCGCCACCGCATACGCGCAGAATCTCGAGGCAGCGTTGCCGGACGAGGGTGTGCTCGATGTGGCCCTTCTAGAGGACTGCTGGAGTACAGTCAAAGCAGCCATCAACAACGCAGCCGAGAGCACTATCGGGTACGTAGAACGGAGTCGACGGAACGATTGGTTCGACGAGGAGTGCAGAGCGGTTCTGGAGGAGAAGGATGCAGCGCGGGCGGTAATGCTGCAGCATGGAACCCGACAGAATGTGGAGCGATACAGACAGAAGCAGAAGCAGCAGACCCGCCTCTTTCGGGAGAAAAAGCGCCGCCTGGAAGAAGCGGAGTGCGAGAAAATGGAACTGCTGTGCCGTTCACAGGAAACACGCAAATTCTACCAGAAGCTCAACGCATCCCGCAAAGGCTACGTGCCGCAAGCCGAAATATGCAGGGATAAGGAAGGGAGTCTCCTGACGGACAAACGTGAGGTGATCGAAAGGTGGAAGCAGCACTTCGACGAACACCTGAATGGCGAAGAGAATGCAGCCACGGAGGACCAAGGCAGCGGAGGAAATGACTATGTTGGTGCAGCAGAGGACGGGAACGAACCAACCCCCACGCTGAGGGAAGTTAAGGATGCCATCCACCAGCTCAAAAACAACAAAGCGGCTACCGTCCTTATCGCAGCAGAACTCATCAAGATGGGCCCGGAAAAGTTGGCCACCTGTCTGCACCAGTTAGTAGTCAAGATCTGGGAAACCGAACAGCTACCGGAGGAGTGGAAGGAAGGGATAATCTGTCCCATCCACAAGAAAGGCGACAAGTTAATGTATGAGAACTTTCGAGCGATCACCGTTTTGAATGCCGTCTACAAAGTGCTATCCCAGATCATCTTCCGTCGTCTTTCACCTAAAGTAAATGAGTTCGTGGGAAGTTACCAAGCCGGTTTCATCGACGGCCGGTCGACAACGGACCAGATCTTCACCGTACGGCAAATCCTCCAGAAATGCCGTGAATACCAGGTCCCAACGCATCACCTGTTCATCGACTTCAAAGCGGCATACGACAGTATCGACCGCACAGAGCTATGGAAAATTATGGACGAGAACAGCTTTCCCGGGAAGCTGACTAGACTGATAAGAGCAACGATGGACGGTGTGCAGAACAGCGTAAGGATTTCGGGTGAGCTATCCAGTTCATTTGAATCTCGACGGGGACTACGACAAGGTGATGGACTTTCCTGCCTACTCTTCAACATCGCCCTGGAAGGTGTTATGCGACGAGCCGGGCTCAACAGCCGGGGTACGATCTTCACGAAATCCAGCCAATTTGTCTGTTTTGCGGATGACATGGATATTATTGCCAGAACATTTGGAACGGTGGCAGAACAGTACACCCGCCTGAAACGTGAAGCAGCAAAGGTCGGACTGGTGGTGAATGCGGCTAAGACTAAGTACATGCTGGTAGGTGGGACTGAGCGAGACAGGACAAGCCTTGGCAGCAATGTTACGATAGACGGGGATAATTTCGAGGTGGTAGAAGAATTCGTCTACCTCGGTTCCTTGCTAACGGCTGACAATAACGTGAGCCGTGAAATACGAAGGCGCATCATCAGTGGAAGTCGTGCCTACTATGGGCTCCAGAAGAAACTGCGGTCAAAAAAGATTCACCCCCGCACCAAATGTACCATGTACAAGACGTTAATAAGACCGGTGGTTCTCTACGGGCACGAGACATGGACGATGCTCGAGGAGGACCTGCAAGCACTCGGAGTTTTCGAGCGACGGGTGCTAAGGACGATCTTCGGCGGTGTGCAAGAGAACGGTGTGCGGCGGAGAAGGATGAACCACGAGCTCGCTGCACTTTACGGCGAACACAGTATCCAGAAAGTGGCCAAAGCTGGAAGGATACGGTGGGCAGGGCATGTTGCAAGAATGCCGGACAACAACCCTGCAAAATTGGTGTTTGCTAACCATCCGGTTGGTACAAGAAGGCGTGGAGCGCAGAGAGCACGATGGGCGGACCAGGTGGAGCGTGATCTGGCGAGTGTTGGGCGTGACCGAGGATGGAGAGCTGCAGCTGCAAATCGAGTATTATGGCGGCAAATTGTTGATTCAGTATTATCATGAATTTGATGTCAACTAAATAAATGAATATCACTCGCAAGTAGAAAGCGATAATTTTGAAAGTTATATATGGAGCGGACCTGATGTGATGGTTAGAACACTTGACTACCACGCCGAGGACCTGGGATCGAATCCCACTCCCGACAAACTCACAAAATGTGAGTTCTTCCTTCGGAAGGGAAGTAAAGCGTGGGTCCCGATATGAACTAGCCTAGGGCTAAAAATCTCGTTAATACAGATAAAAAAGTAATATTTAAGAAGTTCATTATGCTCTGTGGCTTCTGCACATTCAATTTTACCATGAGTATTGGGCGTCTCGAAAGCGGTGAATACATCCTGAAATATGTTTTCCCATTCATGTTCTTCAATATCGCGATTGTCAGCGTAAATCTAACATAAGCAAGATAGCCAGTGTTGTCATAACTTCTGCTTAGCTACTAACAGATATCGTTGATAATCGAATGGAACGCTATATGATGGGAGTTTTGGCAGTTTCATTGCTAGTTTAATTGCTAGATAATAACTATTTAATATTGAAAAGTTTTGTTTATTTTGAATTTTGGTTTTATTGATTGCTACAGGAATGCAATAAATCCTTTCATCAATGTTTTTGATCAAAGTAGTCATAAACGAGCCTGTTCAAGTATCTTCACATGGTTCATCACGCTAATTTTGTTTCTCGTTTCGGCTTTCGGTACTACCTTCAATTTTTTCCTCTTCAAGATCCGACATTCTGATAGGAGCATATTAAAACTAGCGATTACATAACCGATTGATCACTGTGTTGCATGATTACCCCTCTCGCGGGCTGGATGTTTGTCAATTTACAACCCCTCAGCTGTCACTCAGTCACCGGTAGAAGCTCATGTTTTGCCCCATACCCGTACGTGGTGAAGGAAGAACGCGATGTCACATAATCGAAACCTACGACGACGACGCTTGACTGATGTCACACTGACTGACTGTTACCTACTCAACTCGAAGCTGGCCCTCTCCAACACGTCCGACAGCAACAGTTCCTCAAATTGACTGTAACAACTAGTGAAGTTAGTACTGGATCGGTTTGCTCAAGACCAAGAGCAGCGACAACCAATCGACCCTCCCCGTGGAACCGACCGACTGACTGTCGACTAGCGAAAATCTTGATAGGCGAACAAATTATGTAAATTGCCTCCTTGGCCGTGTGCGACCCGGGCCCTGTAGGGCCCAGGAAAAAGGAAGGAACGGATTGCCTTCTGCGTGGGCCTGAACGCAAAGAAATATCAACTATATGTAAGTTTAGAGTTGGTGGATTTTTTTGAGTTGAAAAAAAAACAATATACAGTACTCTTTGCGCTCGCAGTTTCTATCGGATAGTCTTTTGTATTGATTCCAGCAATTATACAAACCTACTTATAAAAACTAATACTTACTACAACTTTTTGAAATTTTTATGTCTTATATTGCGATATTCTTTAAAAGACTCTAAAATTAACGATGCACAGAGTACACTATGGGAATACCTCATTTTAGCACCTTTTTATTCCTCTACTTAGTTTATAATTAATCAAACTTCATAATAAGTTTTCTAATTTATTTCCACCACCCAATCGGGTAATGTCTCTTCCATTTTGGCGCGATTTATCGGCCCTGATAGGGGCCACGCTCGAAAAGGTTACTGCACGCTGCCAACTCGTAAATCATAGGTTAGAGCCCTTCGAAGGGTCCCAATCTCTGTCCGGATGTTTGGCCCTACTCGTTATCGTTGGGTGGTTTCCTATTAGCTTTTTCTTCTCTCAAACGGAGGTTGCCAATTGACGCAACTCTTTTGTCGGTCGGTCGGTCTGCCGATGATGTAATTCCATTTCCGCGTGAGGTTAATGAATGGGATGCGAACCGTGCTGGCCGACGGACGAATGGACGGAAGGTGGAGATGATTGCGAACCCCGCCTACCTCGTCACGAACCGTAATAGACCTATTAAGATAATGTTCTTAAGTCTATACCACCTTTTCTCGATGGGCTACGCACCATAGAGGCCGCAAAATGGTACACACGCAGATAGGAGTATCTTGTTGCTGCACAGTGGTTCAGGATGTGACTTTGCGTGTTAAATTCTTCTACAGATCAGAACAGAAATGGGCTAGTGCTTCTCTTTTGTATGCAAATTCCTTTCCCATTTGTATGTTTATTCCTGATACTGTTTAGTTGATTCTAGACTCGTATTGCTTCTGTCCTCGCAAAACTCTCTGAACCACTATGCACTGCTTCCAACCAGTACGTGTAATAATTCAAATCTCACTGTATGGAAGCATCCGAATGCTTCACTCGCACTGGCAGGGATGCAGAAGCGGAGAATAATTGCTAATAATATTTCCTCGTTTCCCACTAAAAGCATATCAATTATCCACTCCGCTCTTACCCCCGTCCCGACATCATATGCAACCCGAATTCCTCTCCCACCCCTTAACGTTATTAAAAACAGGCATCCGCGACGGCGGCAGTGGCAGCGGCCGCGGCGATGCCTTCGAACATTCTTCATCTGATTTCGAGTGAAAAAATGTTTCGTTTATCATGCACTGCACGCGCAGCCGCCGAAGAGATCCCACAACAGATGAAAGAGTGGAAAAACAACAAAATCATTGTGAATTTACAACTTTTCAGAGAGAAGTTATGCTATCCGCACTCAACTGGATCGCGCTTCAAGCGCAACAGGTTCAGGAACTCCGCACCGGCCAGCTGCCCATAGCAGGTCACTTTGCCTCTCCGTACATATGTTGTTGGGTGGTGAATAAATTAAAATAAATTTTATTTAATCCATTCCACTTTGCTGATACTAAACTGGATCTTGATCGGAATCAAAACATTATGGTGGACGACTACGAGACTGTAGTGGACTCCGTTGCGGGCCTGTTGCGTTGGCTGCTTCTTCAGAATGTGATGTGATGTTGAGCGCCCAAGAGTGGAACAGTGAGAGCAAGGTCGGAAAGGAACTGAACTGTGGTTGCATGTCAAGTCAAGCATATGTTTTGTTCACTGCTGTCTGAGTAATGGATGCAATTTGATGGTTCTTTGTTTTCAACATCAAAACAGGGTACCAATAAATCAGATAGGCGTAACTGCTTTTATACCCTATACCTTCTTACAAAACTCATAATCGTAATATCTTAATTATACAATGTAATTATCTTTGTATTAGCGCTAGTGAATTGCCTGGGAGTGATGAATTGCGAAGAGTATCATAAGATGATACTGTTTCCAAGAACAATTACCTAGCAAAAGTTATTCTGAAATTTGTTTGGAAATACCTCCAGAACTCCGCCAGAAATTCTTTTGGGGATTCTTTTATGAGTTATCAAAAATTTAATGAAAATTTTCACAGAAACAAGATTCTCGCAGAATTTCTTAGAATGATTTTAGTAAGATTTAATTTTAAGGTTCCTGTTAGTATCCCTTCAGAAAACATCCCTTTCCATGGATTTCTATGAAAATTACTCCAGGAATTTCTCCAGAGATTCTTTCAGAAATTACCTCTGGAATTTTCCCAGGGACTTCTTCAAGCGTTTCTCCAGGAATTTTTCAAAAGTTTTATCTTGAAACTGGTTTTCGGGCTTCCTCATAAATTCATTCCGCAATTCCTTTTGCAATTCCTTAAGGGCTTCAACGAGAAATTTCTTTAAGTAGAATTCATGCTGGTAATTCTTCATGTATTTCTTCAAACATTTCTGAAGGAATGGCTCCAAAAATACTGTCAGATTTTTCTTCCAGAAGTTTTTTTAGGAGATTTCTCAGAACATTCTTTAAGGAATTTCTCCAAGAATTCCTCCAAACGTTCCTTCAAAAGATGTAATTCCAGCAGAATTTTTTTTTATAAAGGCTTGGAGATTTAAAAAAAAATCCAGAAAGATTTCCTAAAACTAAACTAAACAGAAATTATTGCTTGAATTTCTCCAGAGGTTTTTTGTAAATTCCTCTAGCGGTTTTTTCTAGAAGTTCCTCCATGGTGTTTCTCCAATAAACTCTTCAGATATTTTTGTGCAGGAATCCCTCCAAACAATTTCCTAGAATTTCTTCGCAGAATTTCCAAAGGAATCTTCAGACGTTTTTTTAAGAGATTTCTTAGAACAATGCTCCAGTTCCCAGGTAACAATTTGATGCTGTACAAACGTTTTTCTAGCTAATTTAAAGCAGCCTTCATTTGAACAAAAACTGAGCACAAGATGTATAATCCTTTATTGAGATCCTAAAATTTTGGTGATTTTATTCAACTTTTAGTTGATTTGATATTCATTGAATGGCTTATTTAAGGCTTAATTTGCGCTGTATTTATTGTGATTGAAAATTAAAAATAAAAGACTTTTAAGCTTATTTTTACCATTTACGACTTCCTGTTTTCAGAAGAGATGTTTAAGAATGTATACATTAATCTATGGGGAAACTGGGAATTGAACTCGAACCTTCTGATTTATAGTTACTCATCTTAGCAATTACATCACTCAAAATTGCATACACATCCTCAAAACCGAGAACATTATTTGTTGTGTCTGAATAATCAAGAATATAAGCTGATCTAAGCCTGTATTGCGCCTGAAGAAGCTAGGTGGACTCTACGAGAACATTGCTTGCGTCAGTTATCAAAAATTACCTGATTGAAGGTTGAACAACAGATGATGAATTCTGCAAGTTGGTGTATGTTTAAAGCTGGTTATACAGATGAATTAAATTCTAATCAACTTGATATTCTGCCATTTATGTATTGATGATTAAAGAGGGTGAACAAGTCATACTTAAGACCAAGATTCAGCTGTGAATTGGCCACTGACACCATTAATCAGCCAATGGTCAGCTAATACTCTCACTGTTCAGCATTCGTTGTTACTTGGGTTATTACTTAGAAGGTCCTTCAGGGATAAAAATCGTTATTCAGTAGTTTTTGTGTAACTTCTGGGAGAACTTCTGGGAAATTCCAAGAGAAATATTTGAACGAATTTTGTTGGTAGGGTAGCGAACCACTTGGGTACTGGCTGGTATTTTGGGCACACTTCGCTATAACTCTGTCAATTCCAAACCAATTGACTTGAAATTTTGTACACTGCTAGATAATATACGTGTCTCATCGCGTTCCAAAAATTGTGTCAATTGGTTGATAATTGACTTAGGCTTAGCAGAAAAGTGCCCAAAATAGGACTCCTGCCGAGATGGTTCCACTTCCCTATTTATAAAGACATTCCAGGAGATATTTCTGGTGGAACTGCACTTTATACTTCTAAGAAGAATTCCTGATGCAATTTCTGTAGGATTTGTAAAGAATTTTTTGAAAAATTAATGGAAAAACTTTTTAGGAAATCCCTTGCTGAAATTCCTAAAGATACTTAAAATTGTGAAGAAATTTTTGGGGATAATAATATCTTCTCAAGAACCCCAGCAGGAGTTTCTGATAGAACCCGTAAAGGAGTTTCTGAAGAAATCTCCTGTAGAATCCCTGTAAAATTCGTATGAAGTACCCTTGACTGCACCTCTTGAAGGATATCCAAAGAAAATAATTTTCTTTCTTAAAGAATCCGTGAAGGAAGTATTGGTGTTATCCTCAGAGGAAATGCCGGATAAATTTCTGGGGTAATGCATAGAAACTCTGTATGAACTCCTGCAGGAATCTCTGGAAAAAATCTTCCTGAATGACTAGAAGTTGTAAAGCCAGAATCTCTGAAGGAATTCTTGCAGGATTTTCTGGATAAATGCATAAATAAATTTTTAGGTTCATTCTTGTGGGAGTTTTCAATGGAATCCCTAGAGCAATTCCTGAACCATTCTCTGGTAGACTGTAGAAATACCTCACCGATTTTTTGAAGAAACTGCTGGTAGAATTTTTTGAAGAACCTTTAAAAGAATTTGGAAAGAATTCAGTGTAGGAAAATCTCATGAAGAAAGTTTCAAATAAAGTTTCAAGCATATCTAGAAGAATTTCTAAAGTATTTCCTGGTTAATTTCTGAAAGAACCCATATAAATCTTCCTTGAAGAATTCTTGGATGAATTTCTGGAGAAATTGAAGCGGGAGCCCTGGAAAAATTTCTCGAAGAATTCCTGGAAGAATTTATGGAAGAAAAAAATCGCCGGTGAAGTTTCTGAAACAAACGGCTTACGTCCTCCATAAAATAGGAGAATGATTTATTCGTAAAAGTGGCCAATTTATCTCCTCTTTAAGCCTCATCTCATATCATTTGTGAGATATTGAACTTTATTTGAAACTGCATGATCAGTGTTGCCAGCTATAATTCATATTGTGTTTCGTTAAGTGAAAGAATATGCTACACATGAGGTGCACTTTGACATCTTTAACATTGTCGAACATGTAAATTGCCTATCTATCAAGTCAAGTTTTGTGTCATGTATCTCAGCTTCTAGTAGTCCGATTTAGATACAATTTAAACAAGAATTTACGAATATTGTGGTATACATTTTACAGGAATTTCATTGCGTTCTAGCTTGTAACCTTAAAATTTCATAAGGTGGTTCAAAGACAAAAGTAAGTAACTGAGAGACTTTTCAATTTAATTCGAAACCAAATGATTGTAGAAATGTTACATGTTTGACGAAGTTATTTGTTTCTATGAGACGGAGAAGTTTGTCAAACAAAATCATTTGCTACAAATTGTTGTTTTAGAGTTACACGAAATCGATCCTTACCTTTGTCTTCGCACAACCCTCTGGAATTTTCTGGCAAACTTCAACAGTATTCTAAAATAAAACTGAAATTCATGATATTTGTAGATCGTGGTCCAAATTTCAGTGAAATCGAGCTATTGATAGCCAAGATGCAAAGCCCCAAACTTGAGCAATCATACTGGAAAAACTTGTAATTAGAAGGCACGAAATGTTGCTAATTGGCAAATTGAGAGATGAAATTTGTGAAAAAAATCACGTTCTGGTGGGATTCGAACCCACGACTCCGTATTCGCTAGACCGGCGCTTTAACCAACTAAGCCACAGAACAGGTAATGGTTCTGCGGAATAGAAAGCCAAACTGACTCCGAAGCCGCACCGTGAACACTCCTATTTCACAAACTCATCTCTCTTTTCGGCTTAGATGCCAATCCACAACACACTCTTGTTTGTCACTCTTGTTGAATACTACAAGTGCGAGCGAATTATTTATATAAAGCCGAGACTTACTCATATTTACTTAGTGGGCACAAACAAGAGTGTGTTGTGGATTGGCATCTAAGCCGAAAAGAGAGATGAGTTTGTGAAATAGGAGTGTTCACGGTGCGGCTTCGGAGTCAGCTTGGCTTTCTATTCCGCAGAACCATTACCTGTTCTGTGGCTTAGTTGGTTAAAGCGCCGGTCTAGCGAATACGGAGTCGTGGGTTCGAATCCCACCAGAACGTGATTTTTTTCACAAATTTCATCTCTCAATTTGCCAATTAGCAACATTTCGTGCCTTCTAATTACAAGTTTTTCCAGTATGTTTCAGACAAACCAGCAAACCTGGTAAAATGCCAGTAAAATGGGCAATATGTATCATTGTACTTGAGCAATCAGTATCGATAAATTGCTTTTGATTAGAGGTTCCATTTCCCGGCCAATTTGCATGTCCCGGGATCCGGGATAAAATTTGTTGTTTGTCCCGGGAAATCCCGGGATCCCGGGAAATTTTCAATGTTCTTAAAAACGCAATTTTGTGGTAAGGAATATGTTTTATTCATCAATAAAAAAAATCAAGTAACTGTTCTTATCAATTTGAATTCGTTCTCTAAAGATACGACTTCAAGAAGTAAATGTTAATAATGATTGATTTCATCGGACAGTGAGGGTTGCTTTTTAGAACAGATATATCAGGAGTTCGAAAAGATGCGCACGCTATTAGTTGACGTCAATTCAATTGTCGGTTAAATTTTCCATGTAACTCAAAAAGTGACAGCTCTTTTGCAATAACTTTTGAAAAATCAATCATTGTCGAATCAGTCTGGAACGGGTTGGCATATTCTTTTATAGCCGATTCCAGTTATTCACGTACGCTCGATGGTGTCGTGCATACAGGATGATCCAGCATTCAACTCGGTAGCATCATTATCGGTCTGTCTTTGGCAATCTTGCAACAATCGTACTCCTAGTTCCTTGATGAACTTGATCATTTGCGTTTTCGATACGCTTTCGAGTTCTGCTGGCACTTGCGTTGACAACGGAAGACCTTGAAGGAACTTCATCGCTGTTATTATTTCTTTTTGTCGCTGTTCGTTGATTCTCTTCGTGATTGCATCGAAGAGGTCGTATCCAATTTCGGAGTTACTTTTTTTAAGCTTCAAATACAAGAAACTCAAGCTACCTTCCGCAGACAGCAATGTAGCATCTCGTCTTCCCAATGCTACCTAAGCAAGTCTGATTGGCTGAAGAGCTTCCTGAAGGTTTATTTCAACCTCGAAATCATTGTCCAACATAATACCCGGAAGTTTTATTTCGGAAAGTGTCTCTTTGATGCAATCACAACAGCGAATGAAGTGCTCCAGCATCGTTTGAGTCGAATACCAACGAGTTTTGACGTCCACCCACAGTTAAAGATAATTAAAGGTTTATGTAACATTTTCGTGATTTTTTCTTGAATCAATTTTCGAAAAATTTTCACGACTCTTCGAATACGTTTCAAAGACTCTCCAAATCCAAATCAAAGCGAAAACTATATGTAGGACATGTGTGTCCCGGGAATCCCGGGATTTTCGGGACGGTGAAAAATTTTATCCCGGGATTCGGGAAATCCCGAATTTTTCAAAATCCCGGGATTTTTTGTCCCGGGATATCCCGGGTTGGAACCTCTACTTTTGATTACTTACTTTTGTCAGCAATTGTATCTCTGAATACAGGAATTGAGGGAAACCACCAAGTTCTCTAGTGATAATGTACTTTATTTGACAATTTCTTTAGATATTTATCAAAGAGCTGCTATCCAGGAATTTTGGCCTGTTTTTCTTAGGGATTATTTTTTTTCCAAAAATTACAAAAAAAAACCTTATAAATACGAACTTACCAGCAAACAATTCCACTATCAATTTATCTTTTCCTATTGTTCCTATTGAAATTTGTCGGCATTGCAGTCAAAGAAATCTTGCGTTGATTCTTATAAATCTTTGCCTACGTTTCGGTACTTGTTGAGTCCTACTTAGGAGCTGCAATTTTTGTTTTTTTTTTATGTGGATACGGATTTATTTTCAGTTTTGGTTTCACAGAAACTAAGCTTGTTCTGTGGTTTAATTAGTAGAAGCGCCAGGCTAGCGAAGCCGAGTTGTGGGTTCCAATCTCGCCGGGACAAAATAGATTTTTTTCGCAAATTTATTTCTTTAAGTGCTTTATGTATGACATGAGTTTATCTACTCGTTCGCACTGTTTATAATTATTGTTTTATTAAGGGCCTCTGTAGCCACAGCTGTACAGGTGTGAGTATTCAGCATGAGGATGATGGGTTCGATTCCCTGGGTATTTTCGTTCCTGCCACACAATAGACACATGCAAAATAGTTAATGGCAGAAGAAGCTCTTAGCTAATAACTGTGGAACAATAAGCTGAGAAGAAGGCTTTGTCTCAGTGTGTAAGTCACGCCCAGATAAAGAAGAAGAAGAATTGTTTTCTTGTACCGACTTTTCGAACCCTCTAAGCAGAATACCCTTTTCGAATGAGTGTTATCAGTTTCGTACATTTTAATTCCGCCCTATGGGGCGGACTGAAAAGGTACTAAACTGATTACACTCATTCGAAGAATTGTTTTGTTTTGCTTGGTTTTGCTTAAAGCGTAGGTTTACTTTTATATAATTCATCATCAAATGTTCCCTCTGACATTTACAGATTTTGCTTATAAATCAATTATTCCAGAAGCTTTGATCTCCATCATCGACGTTGAAAAGTAATGGTTACACTTATTTTAAACCGTGTACTAATTTTTCTCCTCCCTTTGCTACCTACTCTCTCGACTTCATCTTCTTTATGCATAATTCCAGTTTTCCTCTTTTTTGAACCAACCTCAGCTTCCCACATTCCACTCCGTCTGCTCGCAGCAGAACAACCTTGCCTTGTTGCCCCAGTAGAAGCAGTAACCACACATAAAGTGACATCTGCCGAGCTGTGCGCACTGCGCGTTGTCCAACTGGTTCGTACAATACGCAACAAACTATGCGCAAGTAGCTACAAAGCAATAAATTTGTAGATTGCACTGAGGGTTTTACATGTTCAGAATGATTTGAGTTGGTCAAAAAAATGAATAGTCGAATTTTGATTTGAAGGTTTGTTCTGGCCATTTTTGAATTCTTTCATATAGGAGCAATTTAGGAAATGTGTATTTTACTCTCCATACAATTGAGCGCTTAGTATGAAATGTCCTTTTAAAACGCTTAACCCTCTAATACCCAAATTTTTTATTTTGATCTAAATGTCATTTTTCGTCATCTAAAATCGATTTAAACATGTTTTGGAAGATGATTCGTTTTAATTCTCGATTTTGTCAATTTCAGTTTTTGATTTTTCTAATTTTCATTTTTGAACATCCCCACACTTTTATATTTTTCCTGGAAGCCAATTTGGGGAACGGATTTTTTGAGATGAAAACATTTTGAGATTTTATGATTATTGTTGAAGTATTTTTATCTTTAATTTTTTTCACAGAAAATTTTATTTTCCGTGTAATTTTAAGGAAAATAATTTTAGAGTGTATTTAATTCCCTTAAACTATTAAACAAGGATAGAATGATATGGCAAAAAGTTAAAATATGTCAATTGTAGCGATTTAATACAAAATAAACAATGACTTCTAAAAAGTGACTAAAACATCAATTTTTCAATGATTTATAAAAAATGTAAATACGCTTCAAAATACAACAAAAACCATTTTGAGATATACAGAACAGCCCTAAATATCAGCCAAAAAATATAAAAAGTTTGATTTTGCACGAAACAAAAATTACAAAAATGCTCAAACTATACCCCGTCTAAAGGCGGGATTGGGTATTAGAGGGTTAATTGTGGAATAGGAGAAGGCTTGGATGATATAATGCTTGTAATGCATCTGCGATGTATTGCAAGCATTAATAACCCAATGAAAAATGGTAGAAATAGTGGATCTTATCGTTTTCGGACATTCTTTCAACGAGCAGCTGTATACCCTACCCGTCATAAGTACGGACTCACAAAAAGTATTGCAACAATATTGCATCACCCTGACTCACCTCGATATCTCTAAAACTAGAACACCTACAAAAATGCCGCCTTCAGAAAAGTTGTTGCTTTTGGTCTTCTGAATAAATTTGCTGAAGACAGCATGTTTGTAACTCCTCAGGTTTTGGAGATATCGAGGTGAGTCAGGGTGATGCAATATTGTTGCAATACTTTTTGTGAGTCCGTACTTATGACGGGTAGTGTACTTCCTTACACGACTTTTGGCCTACTTTTTCCCCAATTCTCCCGTTATGCATCGCCCATTGGCTCACCATCGATGAGAAATCTATCCCCGCCATATGGAAGCCATCTCGGGTCCATCGTAATCCAGGTAGCATCTTCAGACTCAATAGCCACGCGTGCTCCGGGGTTTAGCCCCGCGACAGGTCATAAAATTAATGCAACGGATTACCTCTATATGATGGGGGTTCGAGGTTGTAACTCTCCTGGTTTAATGGGTTTGCTTAGCGTATACACATGCGCGGATTACCGGGAATTCTGAAGCGCTGCGACCGAGCTGCGGCTGCAACTGGTTTTGTTGGTGGCCGGCCGCGAGTGCGTGCGTAGTTAGTTGGTATTCAGATCAAATCGGAAGCGTTTATCGCTCCCGCCCGATGGGGACAGTTACAGTTTAAATGAGAGGAAACGGGTTTGTTCGAAAGAAGAAGAATTATTACGGCCGGCGGTAACTTTGCTGCGTTGTGTGGAGACGAGCGCATTCTTGGGTGTTTGTAACGGTAAATTGGTAGAAGGGAACGTGATCATCGCTAGCAGAATTCTGAGGAACACTTTTCGGTTGGTTGTCTGAGTTTTATTGATTTCTTTAACATAACTTCGATTAGCGGGTTTAGAGACTGTCCAAAACATCTTTCAACACTAGGTAGTATGAATACGACAGGTTGACAACCTAGAATGAAATTATCAATTTGAGTAATGTGCATTGTAATGTTCATGGAAGTCATATACTTTCGGGTTGCACGTGGGCATCAGTTCTTGATGTCCGCTCAGCAGTAGGGCGCGGGCGGGGTTGACCCTGCCCGCCTTCCGAGGACAAAGGGAGTGGCGAGGACCACTCGGGAAACTGGCTAAGCGCCAGCATGCTACCGTGATGGACTCTCCAAAGCGAGTCATCGATGTTCGTTGCTGCAGGCTACGCAGCTAACCTTGTGGGTGCGATGTGCACTAGCCCCTCTCTGAAGCAATACCTTCTTGGTGGTTCCGGAGAGACGTAGGGTTTGGCGACCATAGGAATGGTTTAGTGGGTACGAGGAGAGAGTAGTCCTGGATTTTACTTTTGTTGTAGAAGACGGCCTGTCAGACCTACACTACCCTAACCTTCTGTTAGGGTGTCTGTTGAGCAGATTATCCCCCTATGGTTTAGAAGGAAAAAAAAAAAATATACTTTCTCAAACTTCTCGATTCCTACGATAAAGAATTTGGCCGCGGTAACTCCAGTGTTCTGCTGAGTTCGCTGGATCATCAACCGATAGTATCGCTGTAATTGGGCGCTGTCCTCATACCAGGGAAGTTCGTAGATTACTTGACCTACTGTTTTGGCTTCTTCGGTCAACTCCGTCCCTAAATACGAATAGCCGTACGTTTCGATCAGAGACAGACAGAATAACACCATCACGTTAAACAAGTTGAAGTTGATGTTCTAGAAAAACGAATTCTTTCATATTAGATCTACTTCAAATGCAGTTCAAACATCTACCGTGGAAACGTAGAACATTGTCATACACCAGAACAAGATGCAAGCAATGAACTGCATAGCGATCGGAATGTTGATTATCTCCTCCACCAGATCGGTTACTCTGAATAAGAAAGGAGATCATCGATTAATCAGTGATCGCGCCTCATCGCTCATCCGACACTCCACTGACTCCAAAGCTTTTTTGTGCAGATCGACGACTTCCTTCACCATGGACATTTTCAGCTCGTCGCCGCCATCCATCACCTCCTCCAAGTTCTGTTTCGGCCCGGACACGGGAAGTTCTGCCAATTTTCGAACTCGAATCGCCACCAACCGGTAGGCTAATGAGCTGTATTTGATCATGATGAGCAGCGTCAAAACCTTGATCACCGACATGTACGAGCAGACGCAGTACGCCGAGAGGGAGGCCGCCAGAAAGAGGTGGTAATGTGCGAAATTGGTGCGAATTTGCAGCCCGTAGAATCTGAAAATGGAATGATCAAAGAGAACGATGATCAATGTCGATCAGTTAGGTATCGTTCACAAATTACGTAACGCTGTACAGAAAGGTCTTCCAAATCATTTTGATCACTAAGTTTCGTACCAAATATGTATTGTGATCACATTCAATATAACGTAATTTGTCTACCACACCTAATCGATTTTACTCGATCTTACTCTTGTTCCATGGGAAGCTCGAACAGTAACTGTTCGGTTTCATTGCTGTCGGTGCCGTTTCCAGCACTTCCAAAGTAACGCACATAGCTCGTTACCATTGCCGGTATGCAGAAAACGAACGGTCCGAAGCAGCAGTAAACGAAGTAAAACTTGCAAAACTTGTCTATTTTGGAATTTTGCTCGCATATCAGCTCGTAGCATTGGTCCTTCGAGCGCGCATCGTGAGTAACTGCAAAAGGGAAACCATTCAATCAAAATTCCTAGACACTATTCCTCCTCCGTTCGACTCACCTTGCGTAAATATCTCGCTCAGCACGTGCAGCAACCGTTTCAGCAGTGGAAGTTTCGGAATCAGCGAAGCGACCGCTATGAACAGGTTTCCCTCGAACAGCAGCTCGGCGAATCCCTTGATGATGGCGTCCAACCGGGGACTTCCGATGCCGAGAACCGATTTTGGCAACAGAATCACAAAAGTGCCCCAACCGAACGCCAGCACAAATCGGTAGAACCTTCCTTTGGGTCCAGCGAGCCCAATCAGTTCCATACACCGAAGCTGAAAGGGCATTATTTGGAGCTCCGAGGGAAGGCTCCGATAGTGCGACAGCTCCATTCTGGTGCACTGCCCAAGGAAAAGTGTTGCCAGCGGCTGGTGATGGCCATCGGTAATATGGGTCACGTGGTTCCAAGCTGCCACTGATTGATAGTGATTTAGTTGTATGCATAGTTAATGGGCAATCAATTGTGGATGCGATAATCGTCCACCGGAAGTGGTCAATCGGTTCATATGGGTTTCATTGGCTTTACTGTGCTAACTAGGAATGAGAGGTTATACAGGGTGCGGCAGGAAAAAATGCGAAAAGTTCAAGGCACTATTACACGCTAAATATGCGATATATATGATTATTTATTCATGACAGTGTATCAGTCAATGTCTATGTTTTAGCACTGAAAAAGAAAAATGAACATGTTTGATGTTTAACATGTGATAATGTAAGCCTAATAAGCGGGTATCAATAAACTGCGCGCCCAATGGTCATTAGACAAAATGACTATATCAGTAACAAAATTAGCTTACATTCGATGAACAACCAGACCACACTGATCCAGAGCCATGTAGTTTCACATACTAGATGAAATAAGTACATATATTTGATGATATTGTAGAGAAAATTAAAAATTTTGTTTTATCAGATACGAAATTTAGCGACCTGTGTACTTTTCTGCGGTTTGAAAATTCTGATTGTCTTCAGCTTCAGGCGCCGCCCTGTAAAGGTTAGTGACCAAAATGGGAAAATTTTTAAATAACTTTTCAGAAAACTAGCCTATTATAGATCGTGGAATGTTGAAACATAGATTGGTTAATGTCAAATGGACGAAAACGAGGTTTGAAGTTGAAAAACACTTTCGCATTTTTTCCTGCCGCATACTGTACAATTCACTTTACGGTGAGGTTTGTTTTTGATCAAACTACTTGTTTTTTTCTGGATGATAAATAATTGCTTTATTTGTTTTATTAGAAATAAAGTGTTTTCTTCACAATCAATCTTTCAGTTTTAAATTGAGATTATTTGGCATTTCTAGTAAGATGGTTGCTTTATGTCGATGGTGAAGAAAGTCTCCTATATATGTCGATAGCAAAGATAACAGTTGCAAAACTGTGTCATGAGCCTTTGTTCTGCGCAATTACAGCAATTATAATGTTATTTCAATTATAGCATACTAAATCATGTATGCTGCACTTTTGAGAAATGCTCAATATCTGTAATATGCTACGACTTCTCATAACCTTGTTTACCAAGAATATGTTATGTATGATGCCCGTGGCGTCAACTGATGTTACATGTGCTTTAAAGTGCATGGTTGATAAGTAGAGGAAATTTGAGGTTTTTTTGCAGACCATATGTCCTCATTCCTTCGATGATCTTTTTTTTTCTTTTTCTAATCGTGGCTTTGTATTATAAAAAAAAGTTGCGGTTACATCCGTAGACCTTATAGTGTAAACTTTAGAATGGTTTGGATGACCTAGGATATTCCAATTGGCAATCTTGGCAATTGAACTTTCAGAAGCTTCAATAGACATGTTAGATCACATGTAGTAGCTTTGTATATCTAAAAAAAGACACCATTACATCCGTGGATGTTACGACGTACACTCAAGAACGGTTTGGATGACCTGGGTAGGATATCCTTATTGATCTGATGATGTCTATTGAACATTCAGAAGATTCACTGGACACAATAGATTACAAATCTTAGCTATGTATAATGAAACAAGTTATCGTTACATCCGTAGTCTTTATCATGTAAGTGGTTTGGATTACCTAGGAAATCCAGAAAAAATATTCTACAACAGATTTTACCCATCTCATGCTTTTGAGCACCAACAATTTAGAGATACGTTAAAAATGTGACAACGCTTGAAAAAATGTAGAACCCAAGAGGTTAAGGTAACGTTACTTAAATGGATTTTGAGTATGTTTAAAACAGTTGGTGTACAGTGTACATACTTTAAATTAGGGATAATGTTGATTTACAGGAGAAAGACAGCAAGTGGAGTTAAAGAGAGTTCACGGTATGTTCACGGATAAGAGAAAGAGATGAGAGGGAGACTATTCAAGGTCCCCCAACATCTTTCTTGAGCATATAGTCATCGAATCTACATGCATAACTTGTGTGTTGAAAAAATCTCATGCTTGCAAAGATTCATGCAACTGTGTGCTGTCAAGTGATGAGATCAATGTCTGCTTGAGAATCTCTGAAAACTCCCTTGAGTAAAGGTCATCGGTTCTTCAAGCGTTATCAGTCAGAAACATCTTGAATCCCTTCTGAAATGCCTCTAAAAACCCCCTGAAAGCCCCATGAAACTCGTCTGAAAGCCTTATGCATTCACCTAAAACCTCTCCGAACCCTCTGCAGCGCCCTGAAACGCTTCTGATAGCCCCCTAAAATCATCATAGTAATGACCTGAGAGCCCATTTAGTCCTTTGAAACCTTCTGAAAGGCGTTGAAACGCATTGAAACGCCTTGAAACGCTACTGAAAGCGCCCTAAACCCTTCGTAGAACTGACCTGAGAGCCCTTGCAGCCCACTCGCGTTGAAACGCGTTAAAAGCATTGAATCGCTTCTGTCACCCTCCTAAAACCCCCATGGAACCGATCTGAGAGCGCGTGTAAATCCCCTCAAACCACTGAAATGCCTTGAAACACTTCTGAGTCCCTAAAATCTTCATAGAACTGACCTGAGAGCCCTTGTAGCCTCCTAAAACTCCTCAGAAACGCCTTGAAACGCTTCTGATATCCGCCTCAAACCCCTATGTAATAGACCGGAGAATCTGCGCAGCTCACTTTAACTCCTCTGTAACCATTTAAAACGTTTCTGAATCTCCCTTCTAAACCTCAATGGAACTGACTGAAGGTGAATATATAACGAAGCCACACTTCGAATTTTCAAAAGCACAAATCTGAAGATCCGAGGGTTGGTTTGCGCTGAAAAGTTGATCAATTGGTCACCACCAGCGGGTCACCAATCGATCAATTTTTCAACGCAATCCGTTTTTTAGTTCCTCAGATTTGTGCTCTTGAAAATTTGAGGTGTGGCTTCGTTATATATTCACCTGAAACGCCTGCAAATCCAATCAGTGTAGCTCTGAGAGCCTGTGAAACCGCCTAAAACTTTCTAAAACTTTCTGAAACGCTCTGAAATGCTTTTAAATGCCTCTGAACCCACCAAGACACCACAATTTCTCCAAGGCTCTCATCCAGTATAACTTCGAAAGTTCTATTCGTGAATGATTTCAAATATACATTTACGAATAGTTGAGGCAGTGAAGAGAATTGCCAGACAAAAGAAGCACAAAACAAGCAACAAAGAAGTTGCGACGATTACTCTTTATCAGGGGCGTACAATTTCGTTTCAATGATACACTTTCATGCAACATTTTGAATGAGTCACTTTAAGTGTTTCATACATTTTTCTAATGACTCGGTCGTTAAAAAAAACTTTTCCACTCATCGTAGCACTCGGTAGTCTCCCACCCGGTCGCATTGCTTGTGCTTCACCCGTCAGAGCATTAGTGTCTCACTGGTGCGCGCTAGTCTCTCAATGGTTGCGGTCGCCGGTTAATTGGATTTAAGTGGTCGAATTTGTTATCCTCTTTCATAAAACATAATTATCATTCTATTGGCGTGCACCACTATTTAAAAATGTGGTTTAAATAGTGTTTTTAGCATGTTGAAGTATTTCAATGACTCATAAATGAAACGAAAATCCAAGTGTATCATCCCATGTTTCATACACACTTGTTTCTGTAGCAGCAACGAACGAGTGTGTTGCTGGGTGAGAGATGAAGCATCACAGCAGTCCGTTCGCATGGGAAACGATTTGCTACAGTCGTCGTACGTCATGTTTTCCTTTCGAAATTGCACGACCCTGCTCTTTATCCCTACTGGTAACAGATAATGATCTCGACATGATCTCGAAATTTTTTGTTGCAGACAAACCCGAAGCTGAATTTGTTGCGTACTTTTCAGCTCGTGAATAATCAATTATTGCTAACCCAAAGTCGAAACTGTTTGATGATAGAGCTTACCGACTCGAAGTTACCGTTCGAAAATCGCAACGCAAGGCTTAAAAATCTCTAAACTCGTAGTGTACGATTGATTGATTGATTGATTTGTCTTTATTTGAGAGACTTTCAGCCCTTGGCTGGTTCGTCTCTTTCGTAGTGTACGATGTTAATCCCATTATTTTCAAGTTGGGACAAACTTATGTCGCATGGGTTTGTTTGTCGCAACAAATACAGGTTGCGACATTGTCATTATTGTTGCGCGATGGTTGAATTTTGATTCACTGGTTTCAGGTATTACATCAGAAGTTCTTCCAGAGAATTCGTTTCGAGCATTTCTTTTGAAATTGTGTAATAAACATCTCCGATTTTTTCACTGAAAGCAATTTTACAAGGCCTTCCCCAAGTGCCTCCGGCAACGTTATCCAGAATTTCTTCTTTTTTTTCGAAGAAAGTGAGACATAGACATATTTTTTGAAATCTTCGAAATTTTTAGTGCCTACACGAAGTTTTTGTACGCGGTTTTTTTTCACGCGGTCCGTCCTAAAAAAAAACCGCGTTATTTCAAAAACCGTCGTTAAAAAAACTTCAATGTATTGGAATAGTTTTCTACAATTTCAATCATCTGTTTTCCATAATTGTCCGAAATAAAACAGTTCAGCAATTGTTGAAATAATGCAACTATTAAGGCCGGAACAAATCTCATTTTCTTCTTTTGTCACTTTCCTTGTTGACTCGTCGAGGGGGGGGGGGTGATAAATAGTAAATGTATTTGATTGGAAAGTATTCAAACAATTAGGCAAAATCATCAAACTCCTCGGATTTGTTAAGAAATTTTCTCGATGATACTAATTTCACTTGAAAATTTGTATGTTTCTTAAACAATTTATTTGTGTCCCCACTCAAAATGTCTAATTCCGACAAAAAATACCGAGGGGGGGGGTGTGACATAAGAGAAAATCGAAATTTGTGTCAGCCTAATTGACAAAATTTGTCAAATTTGTTTAATTGTTCCTGAAGAATTAGAACATTTGCAACTAAAATCTTCAAAAAAAATGTAAAAATTGGAAAAATTCCTATTTTCTTTTTCAAAACTAGTTTTATGGCGTTCCCTGGAATAGCTTGGGAAATATGATACAAACTCAGTTGTAATACCTTGAAAAATGTCAGGCAGAATTCTGTTTTATGCAGAATATTCTGAATATCTTTACAAAAGGAATACTGAAAGCTACTACACTTGAGGTAAATATTAGAACGTTCATTCGATTTCCATAAAAGAATTTCTTACACGCAAAGTTGTAAGCAAGCTCCATACTGATGACAAAATGTGGTTTTACAGCTCTAAGAAGAATTGTTTTGAAAACGATGGAAGCCATTTTGTTATAGTGAATTCGATTTTGAACAGTGTGTATTAAAAAAAAATTGAAAAATCAGTACAGCGGATGAAATCTTAGTGGATTTTTTTATGCTTTCTCAGAAGAAGTTTCTGATAGATTTCCTGAGTTTTTCCTTTCAGAAATTCAGAAAGTATTTTTAAGTGAAATCCGTGAAGATTTTTTTAAACACTTACTTGAAATATGCACGGAAAAAAATCCATTCCCCTAATCATGAATAAAAAATCATGTTCTTATGATGTCTGCCAACTCATAATATCATAATTAAAATTCATAATATCATGAATGAGTTGACCAGAAATATGAATAGAAACAAGCATTTTCATAAATTATATTCATGGTCGCTTCCTAGCGTTACACTTATCTGCCATATGCAATTATATAAATCGCGCGGTCGTCCAGCACAGACATGTGGAAAAAGTTGAACCTGCTATTTTTGCAAAGTTTTTATTTGGTTAGAGTAATAAATGTGCATATATGAGGAAATGGAACATCGAAACAGTGTGCCCGTAAGATTCGGCAGGTTGTTGGGAGTTGATTGACTAAAAAGTAAACGCGCAAAAAGTAAACAGTGCCCAGTTCGCGTTTTCGTTGTGCCATCCGTCGTAGTTCCGAGTTTATGTACGGAGGGTGAAGCAAAGTGAGAATCGCGCGTTAATTTCGGTAATTCTTTCTATTTTTCCGGTTTATCCATCGTTCGACGAGTTCGGAGACTCAGCAAGTGATGTGAACTAGTGAACAATTGATGTGGTTTGGAGGGCATCCTTAGCCTGTTGGATGTAGGTGCCAAAGACAAAAATAATAAACCAGCTAAATATGATTATCCGGTGAGTTCGATCATTGTTGTTCTCTTTTATATTTGAACATTACATATCTTCACTAACAAGAGGCCAACTAAAAAGTGCTGCTTGCTCATAGAAAAAAGGATGATGGATAGGTCCCAAAATCATAGAAATGGGCTCTGATATCACGTATTTTATTTTCTTATGATTTTAGCTTGCATCGTTTTATTAATCTAATTAAAAGCATTTGGGACCGACGACGACGGAATCATAAAAGTAATTCTTAATTCCATGAATTCTATGCATGGTTCCGTTTCCCTCAACCATGATTTTATGAATTTGACTGAGAAGCATATAGGTCCGACGACGACGGAATCATAAAAGTAATTCTTAATTCCATGAATTCTATGCATGGTTCCATCTCCCTCAACCATGATTTTATGAATTTGACTGAGAAACATTGAGGTCCGACGACGACGGAATCATAAAAGTAATTCTTAATTCCATGAATTCTATGCATGGTTCCATCTCCCTCAACCATGATTTTATGAATTTGACTGAGAAGCATATAGGTCCGACGACGACGGAATCATAAAAGTATTTTTTGATTCCATGAATTCTATGCATGGTTCTACCTCACCAAACCATAATTTTATGAATCTGGTGGTAAAGCATCAGGATCTGCATCCATGTTTATGAAAATTATTCTTGGCTTCATGAATGCTACTCATGATCCCAGCTTATTTAATCATAGCTTCATGATTATATTTTCCATTTTTGGTCGTCGAAAGCCAAAACAATAACGGGTGCATAGCGTTATGGTGAAATCAATCATAAGATCATAAAATTTAATCATGGTGTATATTTATAACATAAAATCATAAAAATATCGGGAAACTATGAGTCATATTCATGGTCTTGGGAATGGATTTTTTTCCGTGTGTGCATAGGGTAAATCGCCAATTGTTGAACGGCTAAAAACTCGTCAATTGTTGCACACTTTATACTTTTCTTATGAGACGACCGTCAATTGGTGAGTTTTTAGCCGTGCAACAATTGGTGATTTACTCAAATCTCTGAAGTTCTTCCAAGTATTATTTCAAAGATTTCTTCAAAAATAGGCTTTTTTTTACTTCTTCGGTGATTGTATGAAGAATTCCTCCAGCAAATTCCTTCAGATATTAGATAATAATCTTTTCTTAGTGGTCATGTAACTCAAGCAGTTTTTTCAATGATTTCTTCAGAACATCCTCCAGAAACCCTTCAGAAATTTGTTGAGGAATTTTCCAGGAATCCATCCAAACATCTCTCAGGCATTTTTGAGAGAAGTAAAAAATACCTTAAAGTGATTCTTCAAGTAGTCTTCTTGGTCCTAGTTTTTGCCCAAAAATTCCTCCAAAAAAATTCCATTAATTTCCTCTCAGAGTATCTCGGATCACCAGGAGTCTTGAAGAGATTTCGTAAAACAATCCTCCAGGGATTTCTTTAAGTTTTTTTTTTTTTGATAATTATTGTGCAGTATGTGGAAGACCATGTGAAACATCCCAGGTGGAATATCTGAACAAATTCTTACAAAATCTTTTAAGACATTCCAAAAGATATGTCTGATGAAACCGCAATAGCAATTTCTAAAAGAAAACTTTTTGGAATTTCTGCAGGAACTATTGAAGGAAATTCTCAAAGAATTTTTAAAGTAACCTTTTGAAGAATTCCCGAAATAATTTCTGTAAGATATTTTGAGGAATATCTGAAAAGCTTAATGGAAGGCCTTTTCAAGAAATCCATTGCTGAAATTCCCGAAAAAAAACATAAGTTTTTTGGACATCTGTGGAAATAAATATAGAAAACAAAACAAAAACTCTTGAGATATTTCTAATGAACTTCCGTAGCCATTCCTAGGAAATGTTTTTGAATTAATTTCTAAAAAAAATCCGTGGATAAATTATTGTAGTTATACTTAGAAGAAATGCTGAAAACAATCTGAAGGAATTACCAGGAAGATTTCTAGAAGAACAAGAATTCTTGGACCAATTTCTGACTTTGTAAGGATTCTTAAAGCAATTTGAGGAAGAATTTCTAAAGAAAACCATTGAAGAAGTGTCTGGAAGTCTGAAAAAATCGCTAAAAGCATTTCTGAAAGAATATGGAGGACTTTTTAAGGAAACATTGAAAACTTTTCTAGAGGAATCATGAAAATTGTTAGCGGATGATGAAGCTGAGCGTGTTAGTGGAAAACCTGTAAGTGAAAAGAAAATCGAGTTCAGTACTGTTCCTATTAATTCCACTAAGAATTTTCATCCTTTGACGAATACGTATTTTGACCTCAACTGTAAGGTCGTCTTCAATGTCTTGTATTTGACTTGACAACGTAGTAGGCCAGGTAAGATGGCGATGCCTTGCTGAGACGCCACGCACTGTTACTCACATTTTTTCCATGGCAACGAACGCCGCCGGTTTGGGTGTCGCCACCATCAAGGCTAACGTCACTTTTCAATCCGTTTCTGGTTCTAACAATGTGTACGAATTTTATACATAAATGAATTGTATTTGTAGAGAAGAGAGCGAAAATAGATAAAAAGAAACAAAGCAGGAGAACAGGGACGAACCAGGGATTGAATTTAAAACCTTCTGCATACGAATCAAAAGCGGTAGACCCGTAACAATTTTCAAGCAAACCATTCTCGCCTATAATTCATTTGAGGGTGATAAATGGAACCTTACTCGTAAGTCAGATTTCTAAACCACTGATCAAAATACCGCAAATTTTGAAATTTTTAATTTATACTGTCAATTTTTTGTTTTGTTTGTTTTTTTAATAACTACTCGTATCATATTCATATTCCCGTAACGTGGGTAGATCACCTTAGAACGGTGCGTTACGGTGTAAGATCTACCACATTGCATCAAATTTTAATCTTGCTATTTTTTTGCCTAAAGTGGAAGCATACCAGATTAAAATTTGATGTATTTTTGTATTGGCTATGTTTTAATTTATGTTTTTTGTAACTGCTAATAAACTTTTTTGTTTCAGGAGGATTCAGGTAATTTTATTGTATAATAATACCATGTTTTAAAAAATAGTAACTGTAACGAGCGTATCACTTATGCCTTATTCAGTATATATTACTTAATCCTTTATTCTCTTTTCAGTGAAAAATCTTACCACCATTCCTGGCGCACTAATCAATATTTTTTAGCAAATCACCGTATACATCACCATATTAATACATGCGAACATGCTTAAATATCTATATCGTTATCTGGAAGCGTTTGGTACGGGAGGTCCACGCTTCCATCTCTTCCTTCGATTTCAAGGTGTAGAATGTTTTCAAATATTGACTATGTTGAAATCTTTCTATCCCTTGAAATCTTCTCTGCGGTACATGCTGCGCAGTTGGCCTGGCCGTTAGACAAGAAAAATGATAGACTTGAAAAGTCTTCATTTTCCAGGATGCATTCAAGTAATGGCTGCGTTAGCGTGAGATTAGATTAGATTAGATTAGATTAATAACTACTCGTATCATATTCGAAGTGACAACTCATTGCCTCAAGGCTCCTGCGTAAGTTTAATTTCCGCTAACAAATCGTACTGCTCAAGATAACGGACTCGAACCTAACAGCCAACCGGTGCCCCCGGTGAATCAGCAGGAAAACCTTCATAACCGGCAGCAACAAAATGCCATTAGAGGCACCATAAATAATTTTTACAAGCTTTTCACACACAAGAACAACCTCGTCGACCGACAATCTAAGTAGAAGGCTTCTGCTTATCAACGTACGGCACGTCGTCGTCGTCGCAGTAGGCAGCCACCTGGTAGAATCTGGCGTTCAGTTATTCTGAGCTGCCGAGGTAACGAACGCAGAGCCTACTAGGCAACTGTGTTCGCCTATATCTGTTGTAGAAAATTGTAAAGTCACACAAATCGTTTCGCACCATGGGCTTCTTCGATCCAATCGATGGAGCGGCGATGGATCGAAGTTATGGCACCGGGCAGCCCAGAGCGAGCGGCGCGGCGGGCAATATAATAATAGGAACAAAAACTGCACAAAAATAATGGCACATCATAATGGAAAAACGGAGCAATAATGGCTCCGTAATAGATGAGGAAACTATCTATCTGGTCGGTCGTCGATCGGTGTATCCGCGAGGCCAGGAGGGCACCATCGCATCGCGCGGTTGTAATTACAACTGCTGCTTGCTCGATGGCGCACCGCAGTTGGTTACGCTCCTCGGCACGTTGTTGTTGAAGAACAATCGATTTGTTCGATGCACTTGGTCAGGTTCAATCAGTGGTAATAATGGTGGTACCTAGATGGTGTAGAGTAGCAACAACGCAACGGTAGAAGATCGATAATCGTGGCGCGAAGATGAGTGCAACGGCAGAAGGCCAAATCAAATCCGATGACAGAGAAGCTGCATTTTCCTTAGAAAGCCGTCCTTGAATTACAAAGGGGGTTCTTTCGAAGTCCGTTTTTAGATTCATCGTAAAATAACCGTAGTGGTTGCCTTGGTGCAGAAATGGCCGGTTTCGTTTTACCCTGAAGTCGCGTAGCACCAAGTTCGCCGAAGAAGCGTGTTCGAAATGACCAAAACAAGCGATGAGTAATTCCCAGAAGAAGAAGACGGAGGCAAATGGAAACGCTTTACAAGGTGACTTCGGAAACAAAAACTCTAACCACACGTCCGTCCGCTGTCGTATTAGATTGCACATTCTCCGTAGGTACACACACGCACGTTACCATGCACAGAAACAGTGATAAATGGTGTTGGCAAAAAGTGTTTTCTTCTGCTTCCCTTGGTCCGTGACGTTACGTAGCAAGTCAAACAAAAACCCATCATATGGCATCTGTCTAAAACAGTGATTCCCAAGTATGCACTATCACTTGCTTTTATGTTTTTTTTAACAATAAAGGCGGGTTTGGGGGTCCAATGACATTTTTTTTATTCGTAAGCAGAAGGCCCTGAGTTCAGTCCTAGCCAGGCTTGACAGAAACTCCCTCGCGAGAAAATGAGGAAGCGATTTCGGCGATTTTCTGAGGAGTGAAAATAAAACTCAGAAATCACAACGCAAATCCTCAACAGCAGCGAGCGCGAGCTTGCCGCGCAGCGAGGAGTTTGTCCAACACTCATAATTGCTTGTTGTGTTTCTCCCGTCCACTCACACTCAAAAAGCTCTCGCGAGTTCCACTCCCATACAAAGAAAGACTCTCGAGGCGAAAATCGCACTCAAAAACCCGAAATAATCATCGGCTCTTTTTTCGTTCCCCTCTTCCTCGCTCAAATTTTATTGCCTCTCTGTTTGGGGTTGGTTCGCTCCTTCGCGACGAGGCAAAAACAAAAAACCGCTCTAGAGCATGTTGCGAAACTCTTTTGATTTCGAGGAGGATTATCAAGCCTGGTCCTAGCGTCTTATTTCGACTAATCTACATGGAAAACTTAATACACAATCCTCTAACTTTTTGCAACTAAACGACAATTCTAGCGTTAAAGCATATTTCTATCAAAGATACATTTCCCAATCACTCCGACATCCGCATACATTTATGTAGACTTAATGGCGTATACGGTCGCCATGGGCGAGCAATTGCATCTTCATTTCATATAATTCGTGGCGATTGCCATGCTTACTTTAAAATAAAAGATTATCAATTATTAAACACTGGAGATGCCTGGTTTGAAGTTGGTCTTTGTATTCTTTGATGTTCAAACGGCGGATTCAAATTCCACTATTCTAGACTGTTAACTTCTTCTGCTGAAAATGTCATGAAAATGTCGTTTTGTTGTTTGCTAACTACGCTGGCCCTAGTAAAAAATGTTGATCGCCGGTATCGTTAATTTGCCATAACTAGTTATTAATACTTTGATTGATGTTTGATTCTCATGGATAATAATTCACATAAAAAATGGTAGAATTAAAAAATGTCATGACATTTCGTGACATTTTCCATCTCTTCGTCTGAATCAAGCTCAAATACTCGCTCTCTAGTGTGAAAAAGTCACTTGAAAGGAACTAAGACATAGATAACGAATTCATTGCCAAACTGTACCCTCAATGGTTCGCATCCCTCTCTGTTGAAGAACCTCTGGTACAAACCACCAGTGAAAACTTAGCTACATTCCAATATTGCACCAAGTTTCCCTTGGATGGAAAACACCCGGCGGCGGCAGCGGCATATGGAAGATGGTGTTAGCCCATCCCCACCTCACCAATCGATGGTGATTAATCAAAGCGCGAGTAATTGCTTGTGCAGCATCGTCAAAGTGAAATATGGGGATCCACTTTTCTCCTTGCGCCTATTTTGGGCCGACTGACGACGAGGGCTGGCTGGCAGTCTTCACACCCCATAGCGACACGCTGAAGGCTGGGTGGTACAACCAATCGTGCGAAATCATTTTCCCCTGGTATGAACCTATGCAACTGAAGATGCGCGCGCGTGCATATGCAATGGATGAAATGCATTCGACTCCCGACGAAGAAAGAGAAGAAGCAGCAGCAAAGCATTCATCTGCATCATCATCATCGTCGTCGACACGTGTGGTGTGATTAGATGCGCGCGCCGTCCGTCGTTCGTTTGTTGAAAGAAAGTGAACCAGTTTTGTGTTTTCCTTTCGCTTGTTTGGTGGTTGGTGATGCACACCTGTGCACGAGGCTTAAAACGCTGCAATCATGTACCTAGCTCTAACAACAACCCTTGTTTGAATTCACGTGTTGTGGGTCAACAAGCGCTATTTATGTTACCACAACCACACTGCATAGCTACTTTCGGATGATGGGATAAATATGCGAAACCCTAATGTCAATTATGTGATATAATCTAAGTTTACGTTGGGAAGCATTAGTGTAGCTTTAGTGGTGTCAAGTACTACTGAGCGGTTCCATATCATTTCAGCAACGAGTAATTTTCATATATCTTTATTTGGTTGAAACCTTGCATACAAGTCTTTGGGGGAGAAAAACGCCGTTTTGCATACTTGGTTCGCCATTTTGAATCTAGCCTTACTTATGAGAAGGGCCTATGAAAAATGCACATGATATCTTCAAAAAATTGTATCTCGAAAACGGTTTGTCTGATCGGTTTGGTGTCTTCGGCGAAGTTTTAGACAATTGTTGGTGCTATATGGAGAAAATATGCACGGTAAAAAAATATGTTTGGTTTTTGTGATTTGAACTAAAATATAGTTTTTCCCTCAAAAGTGACATGTCAATATTTTTTTTATTATCCTTATGTTATAGCTGACTGAAAATGCTACCTAGTGCACAGTGGGTTGTTCTGGAGAAAAATAGGTTACAATGAAAAAAAAAAATGTTTTAAAAAATTACGGTTTTCAAAAAAAGCTATTAAGTAAAGTCAAAAAAGTTTGTCGCCCTAATTTTATGAAAGTACATCAAATTTGCAAGAAAAAAGTACTTCGGTAACATTTTTCTAAGATGCTCCGTTTAGAAGATATTACTAATTTAATATTGATTTTTTTGATAACTTAATAAGTTTTAGCCCTTTTCGGATGTACTCCGTGTTTCTCCAGTTTCAAAAGTATTTTTTTCGGAAAGATTGGAAAATTTTGAGTTAAAATGACACTGACAGCTT